>NW_010249372.1:13098-41176 GCF_000690775.1 Eurypyga helias | reverse complement strand
AGGTCACTGCTGTTCCAGGAAGGCTGGGCAGAAAGTCATGCTGGTTCTTACCATGTTCACAGTCACCAGTCTTACGTATTACTACTCAAAGACCCTGGCCATCCCTCAGCATTTGTCTCCACACAGCACTCTAATCTCTGGGATGTTGTGGATGCCCCATCCCTGGATGTCTTCAAGGCCAGGCTGGATGTGGCTTTGAGCAACCTGGTCTAGTGCAAGGTGTCCCTGCCCATGGCAGGGGGGTTGGAACTGGATGGTCTTTAAGGTCCCTTCCAACCCTAACCATTCTATGATTCTATGATTCTATGATCTTCCCCCATTTCCCATATCTTTCCTTCAGCCAAGATCTTCACCACCTTCTTTGAGAGACCACTTCTTCTTAAATCTAAATAGTCTGCATGCAGAAGCACAATACGTAGTCAGTCTCCTGGCTGGTAGTTCTGTCTCATGTTGCTGTCCACTGGAGGACTCAGGACATGCCACTTTTGTTCAGTCCAAGTTTTATCAAAATTTTCAGACACAAATCCACCCAATTTGCCATGTTAGCATTCGCATTTTCAGCTGTTTTTTTTTTTTTTTCACCTGTACAGGATCTTGCAAGAAATATTAGGGTTTTCAGTTTCAGATCATAGTACATAATGAACAGTTGTGAAAGAAAAGTCAGTATTCGGAGGTGATTCCTTCATGTTCAGAATAGGTCTTTTCTTCTAAACTTTTACTCTGTCTCTGCAATGTTATATTTGGCAGAAGAGATTTTATTTTCTAAAAACTGGGTTTCACAATGCAAGTACTTACAAGTATTCATATTGTTTACCATCACTTTTTGCTTATGCCAGATGATACAGTTATATACTCATAATGAGATAATTTATCAAAGTGAAAAGCATTAACTCATCTCAATATTTAATCACCAAATATTAACTAAGCAAAGCAGCAGTTAAAAAAATTGATAAAAAGTAAGTTACTTAGTTTCAATAAAATGGTTGTGTCTGGAAGTCAAGACAGAGTTTATAACTTGTAGTGAAGTGTTTAACTTTTTCCTAAGAGTACTATTCTAACAATACTTATAGAGGATTTCAGATACTGAGAAGTACAGCCACACCTGTGTGCTCAGGTTTATGGGTTATATAGGAATGGTTTGTGATAAAATGAATGTCAGATTAAGACATATCTATAAATTTAAATTTATAGATCACAACATCATGACAAATTTACAAGATATTACAAAATATTGCATGACAGAACAGTAGAATTTTTCAAAATTCTTTGTTACTAAAGCTGGACTGTTCTATATGATAGACAAAAAAACAATGCCATTTTGTCTCTGAATAAATTTCTTGTACTTTTACTGTGTCCCATTCTAGCACCCCAAATGTTCTGGATACAAAGACCTCTGAAAACACACAGAAATATGGCGGTTTGTTCTGAGGATGAAAAATTCTGACTGCAGAAAACACAGTTGCTGCATGAAAGCAATACAGAAAACAAGGGGCAGAGAATGCTAACAGAGGGGTGGTTAATTTGTCTGATCTGGCCAATTGCAGGTCAAATAGATTTGTGTGTATTTGGTGATCTTAAATTCCCTGAAGGAGACAGACATGTCTGCTTATTCTTTATCTTCTTAAAGAGAGACAATGGAAAATTTGTGTTTTCCAGTTAGAAAAAAATGTGCTTTCTCTATCTCATGATCACCATGTATTGGAAATTAATAGGATGATTTTAGTTTCAAGGTCACCCAAGGCATCCAGCCAACACTAGGAAAGTTCAGGGAAAACACTTTTTTTCTATGTTTTCTATCTTGAACAACCACAGAATTCAGTATTCTTGCTTCATTAGTCACATAGACAAGTACATCATAAATATTTCTTCTTAAAACTGCCACATCCATTCACTTTGCAAAAGAATCACAGATGAATAATCAGCTTAACTGTTATGTACACTGGAAACTGAGTTTAAATCCTTCCTTCCTTCTTCCAAAGTTTTTTAAAACTTCTGGTCCAGCCTTTCAATATGCTAGATATATTTTGGCAAAACGATATCATTTACTCCTATTTATTCCACATTTACTCTGATAATACAAAGGTCTTGCAATATTCAGTGGGTGGAAGAAAGCTCATACTGGGTACGAGCAATGTCTCTTCTTAGAGAAAACTATTTAAACAAGTTTTGCTGTGGCAGCATTTGTTTGCAATTCAAATCACACTTTTAAACAGGTAGTTTGCATGGCATAAATTTCAGCTGAAATGAATTACCACTGGAAAACATAGGCTAAAAATATTTCCCACTTTCAAGAGATAGGCATTTAAGTGGAGAGTAATAATGAATATTGATTATTTCTAACATAAACCATGTAAAATTAGTTTAGAAATGTTCAATGCATGGCAGTTTATTAAAACTACAGGCCCTTGCAAAAAGTCCCCTTCCAGCTTCCTTGTAGGCCCCCTTCAGGTACTGGAAGGCTGCAATGAGGTCTCCCTGGAGCCTTCTCTTCTCCAGGCTGAACAAGCCCAACTCTCAGCCTTTTGTCATAGGAGAGGTGCTCCAGCCCTCTGATCATCTTCGTGGCCTCTTCTGGACTCGCTTCAACTGGTCTATAACCTTCCCATATTGTGGGTTCTGATAGTTGTAGAAAGCATTAACGTCTTCTAAGACTCCTCTTCTCTAGTCTAAACAACCTCAGTTCCCTCAGCTGTTCCTCACAGGACTTGTTCTCCAAACCCTTCACCAGCTTCATTGCCCTTCTCTGGACATGCTCCAGAACCTCAATGTCTTTCTTGAAGTGAGAGTCCAAAACTGAACATGGGATTCGAGTTTCAGCATCACCAGTGCCGAGTACAGGAGGACAATCACTTCCCTGGTCCTGCTGGCCAGACTGTTCCTGTTGCAAGCCAGGATGCCACTGGCCTTCATGGCCACCTGCACACACCACCAACTCATATTCCACTGGCTGTCGACCAAAACCCCACAACCCTTTTCAACCCGGCGGCTTTCCATTCATTCCCAAGCCTGTAGCGTTGCATGGGGTTGTTGTGGCCTAAGTGCAGGACTCAGCACTTGGCCTTGTTGAACCTCCTACAGTTGGAGTCATCACATCAATCCAGCCTGTCTAACTCCCTCTGAAGACCCTTCTTACCCTCAGGCAGATCAGCACTCCTGCCTGACTTAGTGCCATCTGCAAACTTACTGATGGTGCACTCGATCCTCTCACCCGTTCATTGATAAAGATATTAAACAGAACCGGCCCCAGTACTGAGCCCTAGGGAACACCACTTGTGACTAGCCACCAACTGGATTTAGCTCTACTTATCACAACTCTTTGGCCCTGGCCAAAGACAGGGTTTTTTATCCAACAAAGAATATGCCTGTCCCAGCCACGAACAGCCAGTTTCTGCAAGAGAATGCTGGGAGAAACGGTGTCAAAGGCTTTACTAAAGTCTATGTAGAAAACATCCACAGCCTTTCCCTCATCCACCAAGTGAGTCATCTTGTCATAGAAGGACATCAGGTTAGTCAAGCTTTAGGACCTGCTATTCATAAACTCATGCTGACTAGGCTTCATCACCAGGTTGTTTTGTACATGCCATGTGATGGCACTCAAGATGATCTGCTCCATAACCTTCTCTGGCATTGAGTTCAGACTGACAGGCCTGTAGTTCTCCAAATCCTCCTTCTGGCCCTTCTTGTAGGTGATCATCACATTGGCTAATCTGTAGACAACTGGTACCTCCCTAGTTAGCTGTACTGCTGATAGATTATGAGAAGTGACTTGGTGAGCTCTTCTGCAATATCCCTCATTACCCTTGGGTGGATCTTATGTGGCCCCATAGACTTCTGTGTGTCTACATGGTCCAGCAAGTTGCTAATCATTTCCCTTTGAATTGTGGGGGCTTCATTCTGCTCCATATCCCTATCTACCATCACAGGGGGCTGGGTACCCAGAAAACAACTGGTCTTGCTATTAAAGACTGAGGTAAAGATGGTATTAAATACCTCAGCCTTTCCCTCATCTTTAGTCACTACGGTTCCCCCTGCATCTAGTAAAGGATGAAGATTCTCCTTAGACCTCTTTTTGTTCTTACCCTGTTTGTAGAAAAAATTTTAATTGTCTTTCACAACAGAGTTCAGATTAATTTCTAGTTGGACTTTGGACCTTTTAGTTTTTCCCCTGCAAAACCTCATGTCATCTTTGTAGTCTCCCTGAGTGGTCTGACTCTTTTTCTAGAGCTTATAAACTTTCCCTTTTTTCCTGAGTTCAAACCAAATCTCTCCGTTCAGCCAGGTCAGTCTTCTTTCCTGCTGGCTACTATTTGTCTTTCTGCTTCTCTTCTCTTTCTTATGTATAGATATTTCATGGAGAAAAAAGAAAAAAAAAAAACACACAACAGTGCAAAAAAAATCAACTACAAAGGACTTATTAGCTTATTTTTTGTGCAATTACATACATATTGTAAAGAACTGCAGCAGAAATCATTATGCAGGGCTATACTGACAACAGTGACCAAAAAGCTTAATCATCAACCTAATATCACATACAAAAGTTGTGACAAATTTAAAACTGGAGTCTTATGACAAGGGAAAAAAAAAAAAAGAAAGAAAAAGGTTTCCATCCAGCAAAGTGATGATCAATGAATATTCATGTTTAAATTAAGAACATACTTTAAATGCTTACTTAGCTCTGATCTTGAAAGCTTAGCTTCTTGTAAGTTCAAGTTCTTAAATGGCACAAATTGTTTCATATAGGAATTCTGAAAAAAGAGCTGTGAAGAGTGGAGTTGTTCACATGTAAATATGCTTTTAACTACAAAAGTGAACTAGAAAAATAAATCCCAGATTGTCCACTTCTGATAGAAAAGAAATTTTACACTAGACCTTCATGAAATACATGCTGTGAACTCACTTCTCATATTTTTGCCAAATCCGGTGCTCTAGGAGGACCAATTCAGAAAAAATGTATATGAAAGTAAAAAAAAAAAAAAAAAAAAAAAAGTTTTTTAAAAGCACCTTAAAATGAAAAAAATCATCAGGGAAAAAATGGCCCATATTCACTATTGATTACTAATAGATTTTTCATTATTTAGATTTCTATAAATCTGTTATTTTTAATTGCTTGATGAAAAAAAAAAAATTGCAGCCTGTGGATTGTTTCCCATACCCACCCAAAATTTGCTGTACATTATTAAGCATCACTGTCACGTGGTATTGTTTCTTGTGCTGGTATAGGTGACTGTAAAGAGAACAGTACAAAATAGTAAACAGCAAACAACAAATACGGATGTCCATATGTTAACACCTTTCTTCACATGAGTAAACACCTACTGGAAAAAATTACATTGCCACAAGCAACCTCAGAAGCAAAAATTTGTTCCTGTAAATATTTACAATTTGCAGGGGGAAAAAAAAAAAAAAAAAAAAAAAAAAAAAAAAAAAACACACCCCACCACCAGTCTGAGATCAGTTAAAAAAAAAATACCCATCTGGAATTTAAACAAATATTTTTAAACATTGTCTTAATAAATTTCTTCATATCTGTTTGCATACATATTTTACCATCTTACACTTTTTAAAATGTAGAGAAAAAATATGAACCTTGGCAGTTTAAACCAAATTTTACATTACATTTTACCTATTTGCCTTATTCAGTATATGAAATAGAGTTAATGTTTTCTACAGGGGAGCCCTGATTGTTTTGGGTTTTTTTGGTTTTTGCGTTTTTTTAATTCATTAATCTTATGTTGTTAAAACCCATAGCAAGCACACTGTATGTCTCTGTGAATGTCATTATATTCCCTGATCGTTGTTTTATGTAATATAGAAAGTAATCAACTATCCAATTTTTGTTGAAAATCACAAAAAGACTGTCATATAAGCTATAAGAAAGTAATTTCCTGAATTCATTGACCTTTCAATTGATACCATAGCACAGCATAATCACTAGGCATTCAAATTAGCAATGTAACTCAACATAGATGGGTAACAGTGAAGTCTCAAGGGTTTGTTGCCTGAACAAGATCACAGCACTGTAGTTAAAAGGGTAAGTGTGCTTCATGTTTAGGGATGACCTTTAAGTCCCACAGCTGCCTATCATATGTCCTGTTAATCAGCCTTGTTGGGTTCATCTGCTTATTTTATCCTTTTTTTGAGGAAAATGTTTAGTTTTCAGTCAGGAACTTCTGCCACAGATGTAGCACAGGTCTGTGTGCTTTACTTTATCTTAACCTAGGCTTACAGTCTGAGGAAAATGTTCTTCCACTAAAAAAATTTTTAAATATATCTTGTAAATGAAATGTAAAATACAAGAAGCATTTTCATAATTCTTATTCTTTGACACATGTATTTGATTAATATTAGGATTCATCTGAAGGAATTTTAACTTCATTAAAGTCAAACAACTAAACTAACTGTTTATACTCTGAATAGTCAACAGAGAAGAACTGGCACTCCCATTTTCTTCCAGATATTTTATTACCTATCCAAACATGAGGGGAAAGACTGTCTACATAGTATAGAGTTGTCTCTCATTTTCTTTACAGAGAATAGAGAGCAGCAGCCCCTCTCTCTGATGGCAGGGAGAATAACTCTACGACAAACTTTTACAAGAAGTCACTTTTGAGTCAAGAATTAGAGGTTTACAGGATTCTGGTTTTTTTAGAATGCCTCTTTTATTTGCACTTAAAGGCTGTCTGTGATGAGGTGAAAGTGCAACTGCGTAACTTCCTTTGTCTGGACCCACAGAATCCGAGGTTTTACTTTGTGTGCCTTTGAAATTATATATATACAGAAACTGGATACGTTTTGTATGATCATGGTTCAGCCTTAATCATGTCACATGAAAACAGGAGATTATTTAATGAAAAAAAAATTAAAACAAAACAACTTGTTGACTTAACCAGTACTTAAGTCTATGAGGTCAAATTCAATAGCCATTGACTCGAAAAACTTTGGAAGAAGACTAGGGAGATTTGTTTGATGAAGTACTGTGAAATTTAATTCATTGGTGTCTGACAATGGTGTTCGAAATGTGTTTGGGATTGCTTTCCAATCCTTAGCAGACAAGTGTCCACACCACTGTAAACCCTTGGCACCAACAAGTGAGATGTTAAGGGCTGAAAGCAAAAGCAGTTTGACAAACATGCTTATCCTGTAAATCACCTCCACTGGGCATTCACAGATATTTTTACCCCTGTTGAATTTCTACCGTTATTCCTGCTTTTTTACAGAATGAATTATAGTAAACTAAATAAAACCTATGTACTCAGTATTACCTACTGATTAGCTGGTAATTCCAACAAATCTGTGATGTACCAAAGTAACATCCCACATGAGCTGACAACACGACACTTGGTAGCATGAAAAGCAGTACAGGCATATTCCTCTTTGTAAAGGAACACAAGTTGAGTGATAAGATTTGAGTTAGTTTTCCTTTTAATTGAGGGAAGAGCTACAGTTTTGTGTCCACATATTACTCTGTTCTTTTATTTTTTTCTTTTCTGACTTACAAATTTTTCTAAAATAAGCAGTAATTTTCAGGGTTTATAACATTCATTATCCCCTCTGCTTATCTTGTGTAGCAGACTTGTGCTTTTTAAAAGGACATTTTTCTTCTTGTATTGTTGTTTACTTCTCACACAGTACTTTTACAGAGAAAATGTCACGTTGTGAATTCTCCAGGTAACCTCTACACAATGTTTTTTAACACAACTTTATTTTACAAAAGGGCTTTTTAACAGCAAACCCAGTTCAAAGCACTGCAGAGTTTGGAAACAAAACTGAAGCTCCACAGTAAAGAAAAATCAATGATCTTTCAAATAAATCAAGATTAAATCAAATCAAGCAGGCTTTAACAGAGGATTTTAAAGCCAGAAGTGACTTGGCTTACCTGATAGTCCACCACAGCTACAGCAGATCAGATGAATATAAAGCCAGTAGCAAATGAAGGTACCCCCTCCAATCAGATGTTACAAACAAATACAACGATACTGAGTTAGCTCCTGTCACCTTTATTCACCATTAGTAGCCACTTATTCTGCAGCATGTCTTTGTGATTTCAGTGGGACTAGACTTAAAATAGTATGCTATTTTATATTAGATGGCAGCAATTGTCTTTTATCATCAATCAGACATATCACTTTGAGTAACTGTGAAGTACTGAATGTCAATAAACATATTCAACAACCCAATTAAGTATCACAATGGCTAAATCAAAATTCAGTAAGCTGTATCAAAATATGTAGGCCTTAACTACTTTCTTTTGCAAAACCACGTTAGATAATTTTTTAGAATAGTATGTCTCATTAAACACTATATTTATTCATCAGTACTAGTAGGGGGAAAGGTTTATAGCACACATTCAGCAGTAGGAGGAAAAATATTTGAACTTGAACTTGTACATTTGTTCTTATACTGTAAGTGATTTTGGCATTTATAAACCGATTCTTGTTCCGGGCTCTCTAAATCTCAGCTAAAATGCCAAGTTAGTCATTACCCATCCATTTCCCTTTCATCCAAGTGCTCTCCCCAGTGTAGAACTTGACACATTAGACAGTGTGGTGACATTCTGCATACATGCACAGTCTCAGTTTATTGTTTCACTTGCCAGCTAAGCACGGCCAGTTTTGCACAAAATAGCATGTCTGTTTTTTCCAATTCAGTCAAAAAAAACATAAAGTGATCAACATAGGTGAAAAACAGGAAGTTTCCTTTTAATCTATCTCGAACATTGTTAGCAGATAGCTAGCTCATAGCATCAAAATATAAAGTTCCCACTCTCTGGTGTTAGTTCACAGTTTACGACCTGTCGTGGGTAGTATAATGTTTTAAATGATTATGATCAGGGCTTACCTCACAACGGGGAAAAGAAGAGATATGACCATATTTCACTAGTAAAATACTATTCATATGTTCCCAGTGAATACACCAGCCTGCCTAAAAGCTGTCAAATAATGAAAAACATCTGGATATCTTTAGCCATACACAAATTTAACACAGAACGTGGGATTCATCTCACTTAGCTTTATTAACATAAAAGTCAGGCATCTAACTTTGAACCAGGCATCCACTACATGCTCATTACTCTTCCATGGCAAGGAAGAAAGAGGGCTTGGATTTAGATATCTGATTTTCACATATCAGAAAGCAGGTAAGACTAATCCTATTCCTTATTTTGCAATATGTCCATTGCCCACTTTAAAAGAATATATATTTTCATCTGCTACTGATACCAATACATTTAGGATGCAGTTACTGTCATCTCACTGGAAGGTCACAGCTCCAGTCATAACTCCAAGTGCTGCTTTAGATTCTCTTCTCAATCTCTTATGGGTCTAGAACATACACAAGTACTTTATGGCATGGACCCTAGACACTGATTTCTAGAAATAAAATTATAAAATTAATTTTCAACTCATCTGTATATCATTCATCTGTATGATTACTCCTTTTCCTGTTTAGTGGCCTAAAACAACAGGACAACAGATGTCTTTACAGAGTATCAGGCAGGATGGGTCTTACTGGTATTGTTGTTTGTTTAATAATCTGAATCCTCATAAACGACTGTATGTTCATATTGACTTCTACAACGTCTTTATGATGATTTGCTATGTGATTAGTAGTAACTTCAGGAGAAAAAAAATCTTAAACTTCTTCCTGAAAATACTGCTAAATGTCAGTATTTTTCCCAACTTTCTGCTCACTGGTTGCTTTTTTCAGTTCAATTTTCCAATGCAGATCATCTTCACAACAGCTGCACTAATAGCCAATACTCCATGCCAGGTCTTATTTTCTGATCCATAGAACACATTAAATCACTTTTACTCACTAGTTTGCCAATTAGTTTTTTCCACTGGATGAGTTTTCTTCATCAATTAAAATTATTGGTGATCATCTAAAGTCATTTCCCTCGTTCATTGCCACTATTTCTCTGCCACTATTAAAGCTGTCATATTATGCCATTGCCAGCTGCCTTTAATCTGTCTATTGGTCTAAACAGACCAATCCTGATATTTAAGTCACAATGCTGGATCTCAGTCATACGCTCAGTAACAATTTTGGATTCACTCCACTTACACACTTTTTTACCTTCATTTCTTCTGCTTGCTGGGTCCTTGCTTTTCTTATGCCTCGGATCCTGTCTAGCTTCTGTCACATTAACTAGATTGATCTTTTACCCCTTCTTGATTTTCACTGGCATGTTTACTATGTAATACAGAGACAAATCTAGAACTTCTTTCATATAAATCCTATCTAGTAATTTCATGACATGCAAACCAGCATTACAAGTAAACATAAACAACCCCAAAATCACTATTTCCCTTCATTTTTCTTTTTAACAAAGCCAGTCATAAAAAAAAAAAAAATTGGGACATAATAGTAATGTTAGTTGAGTACAACTGAAATATATGTGACCAAACATTCTATTAACAAATCACAGAATATGAATACATGGAAAGTGTTGCTCCAGCCCCATGACCATGTATGATAGGGAGTTTGTTTGTTTTAGTGTATGGGTTTTCTTTTTTCTGAGGCACTTTCAATGCTTTTCCCCTTTTAACTTCCTTTTATTTCTAAGACTTTTTTTGAGATTGCTCTATTTTCTTGGTGCTTCTGGAATCTGCAGAGATTTGCTCAGTGCCTGACCTGAGAGGAAAGACAGGAGACAGAAAGTATCATTAAGCACTGAAAAAGCAATCAAGCAATGTTGTTCATTACCCACTGCCTCTGAAATTCATGCTAAAACTGTTTAACAGTAAAAATTAAATGAGAGTTAGAAACTAACGTGATCCAAACTGCTTTAAATGAATAAATAGTGACCACATAACACCACAGGGAAGGTGTGTTTTACAATCTTGTATATATAATTATGTCATCTGGAAGCATCCAGATGACAGAAAGACACATGGGTATACATTTTGTCTCTGCACACTTATGTTTCTTTCGGAAGGTATGGTGTGTTTTGGTGGTGAGGGAAGGGCCACAGGGATGGCTCCTGTGAGAAGCTGCTAGAAGCTCTCCTGGCTCCCAGGTGGATCCTCTGGCCACAGCTGAGCCAGTCAGTGCCTCTGCTATTAAATACTGAAGAGGGGAAAACCAAAGAGAACCAGCATCAGAAGTGGAAAACAGCCAAGAGAGGAGTGGGATGTGAGAGAGACAAGGCAGATGCCAAGTAAGTGCAGAAGGGTAGGTAGGAGGTGGCCAGAGGTTCCCCTGTAGCCTGTGGTGAGAAGGCAGGCTGTGCCCCTGCAGCCATGGTGGGTCACAGAGGAACAAAGACCCCCCTGAAGCCTGGAGAGGACCCCACATCACAGCAAGCAGCTGTGCCCAAAGAGCCTGTGACTGTGGAAAGCCCGGGCTGGAGCAGCGCTTCTGAAGGACCACACAACCGCAGAAGGGACCCATGCCAGAGCAGGTAGAGGAGGAAACCGTAGCCTGTGGGAAGGACTCGCGTTGGAGAGGTTTGCAGAGGACTGTTTCCTGTGAACCCATGGTGGGGCAGGGGAAGAGTGTGCGTCCTTTCCCTGAGGAGGAAGGAGCGGCAGAGCCAATTTTTGACGAACTGACCACAACCCACATCCCCTGTCCACCTGCCCCGCTGGGTGTGAGAACGTAGAGAAATCAGGAGCAAAGCTGAGCCTGAGAAGCAGGTAGGGATAAGGGGAAGGATTTTTAAGATCTGGTTTTGTCTCTCATTACCCTACTCTGATTTGTTTGATAACTATTTAAATGGATTTTTCTTCCCGAAGTCGACACTGTTTTGCTTGTGACCACAATGAGTAATGACCCCCCCGTCCTTGTCTCAACCCACCAGCCTTTCGTTATATTTTCTCCTCACCATTCCACCGGGGGGGGTGGTGGGGAATGACCAAGTGACTGCGTGTTCTTTTGTTGCTGGCTAGGCCTAAACCATGACAGAAGTAAACTTGGACACATAGAAAAAGAACAACAATGTGTTCCAGTCTGGATGACTGGAAAAGCAGGTGAACAGAGCACATTTCTTGAGCAATACAGACAGCAATTCCAACCCAAGAACAAACAACTTGATCCAGATTCTCTGCAAAAGTTACAGCCATCTTTCTTTTATCTTGCCTGGCTTTCCAATTGTCTTTCCAAAACAGAAGATAGTTGGCTCTTTTTCTGATATATTACTAGTTTCTAGTCATGCAAAATTTTGGCAGATGGTGGTGAAGGTGGTGGTCTTTGGCTTCAGTGCAATTTATAGTATCTGTATTGCAGAGCTGAAGTTGCTAATATTGTTTATAAAGTGTGTAAGAGTTGAAATTGCTAATATTCCTTGCAAAGTGCATATGAGTGAACAGAAAGTAATTTCTCTGATATTAACCCACAAAGATTATTAGTGTCAACTTTTATTTTTCTTTAGGAAAGCATTACTTTTAGTGTAGACTAGAAGTTGCTAATTTTATCACTGATGAATAATCTGATTCAATTTGAAATATATATAACTACAGCAATTTATGAAAAAACTTGTAATAAAAATCTTTAATGAAGTAGTTTAGCTCCTCATGAAAATGTTAATATTTCTCTTTCCTCCTTTCTGCCTTTTTTTACATTTTATGCCATTCGATGACATCAGAAAAATACAGTAAGAATCAAGGCATTTCCCCCCTTTTCCAATGACTGTTACTACATTTTTCTTTTTCTTCTCCACTATTTCAAGTTTTGGAAAGGTACAACACCAATAGGAAAGTATATAAAATAATTCCAACAATGAAAACCACTTTTCTACAATACATACTGTTTACTGGCAGAACCAAGAATTTGGAATATCAAAAAAAAAATTATTTCAACACTCTAACTACAATTCTATTTTTTACTTATTTGACTGAATAAAAAAATAGTATTTTTTAATCACTGTAGTCTCAAACTTCTATTACAGCCAAGAAATGGCAATGCTAAACTTTCTACTTATTTATAGGTCTAATTATAGTAGTTCATTGTCACCTGCTGAGATCTGGAAATTGATTTAGGTAGCAGGTTCAATGAAAAGTGCTCTAAGACAATGACAAAGATCTTCTCCACTAAGACAGTTTTCTTTATTATTGTCAAAGCAGATTGGCTACCTGTGATCATATTGTTTTCTGATATCTAATCAGAATTCTATTAATTTCTAGTCCAGCAAGACAGACGTCATTCTGAAACATATTTTATATAACTATAATGTATAGAACAATATATCCACTAAAGTGAAATAATGTAATTATCTAGGGGAGTTGAAACATTTTAAAAGTAACTATGTAGTCAGTTTTTATGAAGCCAATCATAAATTTATACTGCAGTGACTAAGCCACATACTGTGGGTTGACCTTGGCTGGATGCCAGGTGCTCACCAAAGCCACAATATCATTGCTCCTCCTTACCTGGACAGGGGAAAATACAATGAAAGGCTTCTGGGTCAAGATAAGGACAGAAAGAGATCACTTACCAATTACCATCACAAGCAAAACAGACTCAACTTCGAGAAATTAATTTGATTTATTACTAATCAAAAGTAAGAGTAGGGTAATGAGAAACAAAACCAATTCTTAAAGCACCTTGTCCCCATCCCTTCCATTTTCCCTGATTCAGCTTTACTCCCAGTTTTTCCAACTCCCTTCACTGAGCAGCACAGGGGCCAGGGAATGGGTGTTGTGGTCAGTTCATCAGATATTGTCTTTGCCACTCCTTCCTCTTCACACTCTTCGTTGCTCCTGCATGAGGTCAATCCCACAGGAGACATTCCTCCACCAACTTACTCAGCATGAGTCCTTACCATGGGCTGCAGTGTTCTCCTCTAACTGGTGCAGTGTGGGTCTCTTCCATGTGCGTGCAGTCCTTCAGGACCAGGTTGCTATAGCGTGGATCCCCCATGGGGTCACAAATACTGCCAGAAAAGCTGTTTCATCATGGACTCCTTTCCATGGGGCAACAGGTCTTGCCAAAGCCTGCTCCAGCATGAGTGTCTCACACAGTCACAGCCTCCTTCGGATGCATCCACCCACTCCAGTGTGTGGTCCTCCCCGGGCTGCAGGTGGGAATCTGCTCCCCCATGACCCTCCATGGCTGCAGGTCACAGCCGGCCTCACCATGGACTGCACCATGGGCTGCCGGGGAATCTCTGCTGCGGCACCTGGAGTAACTTCTCCCCCTCCTTCTCCACTGAACTTGGTCTCTGCAGAGCTGTTTCTCTGCTATATTTTGACTCTCTTCTGCTACCGCTACACAGATTTTTTTTCCCTTCTTAAATATGTTATCGAATTTACTTTCTGATAGCTACTACTGTCACTGGCTCAGTTTTGGCCAGTGGCTCTATCAGACATAGAGGGAGCTTCTGTTATCTTCTAAAATAAGCCACTCCTGTAGGCCCCCTCTTACCAAAACCTTCCTATGCAAACCCAATACACCACATTAATTCAGAGAAGAATAATTTCCTTCCATGTTTCTAAATTGTTAAATAAATGCCTTTATTTTTCACTACAGGTGAACACCAGTAGTGTAACATGGTCACTAGAAGCCTTGAGTGTGAGCTCTCAGACTGTTGCACAGGCATTGGACACACATTTAAAAAATTATATAAACAAGACACTCAAAAATACAAGGCCTAAAAAGTCACCTGCCTGATTGGTAATGAAGTGCCCAACATTGAATTATGTACTTCCTTTCTATTTATAAAGGATGAGGTATAGACTTCACAGCAGCCACTTTGGTAATGCCTGATAGATCCTTAGTAAACAATCATAAGTACCCAGGAAAGGACTTTTTAGACCCCTCTCACATCAACTTTCACAGCTCATCAAAAGATGCATTTTTAATTCCTTTCAGAGAGGGATATTAAATTTAAAATTCCTTCAGGAACTCAGGTGCTTAAGTGATGCTTTTAGATGTGGGAAAATGAATCACTGTTTCTCTTAAATATCGTTCAGGAGAAAAAGAAATACTCTTGTACTGCACTTCTATATCATACTCTTTGTCAGATCTGTATGTCATAATCTTATCATTAGTTCAGTAAAGTGTTATTTGACCTTATATTCATTTTATGCTGGATTATAATTAGTTTTGCATAGAATCATAGAGTTATAGAATGTTTTTTGTTGGAAGGCACCTTTAAAGCTCTTTTAGTCCAACACCCCCGCAATGAGCAGGGACATCCTCAACTAGATCAGGTTTCTCAAAACCCTGTCCAGGCTAACCTTGAATATGTCCATATTTTTAATATCTTAGATTCTATTTCTTCCATCAGTTTCACAATGTGAAAGAAAGAATAAGGTTTCTATTGTTGCTCACTTCAATTTTTCAACACATAAACAGGATTAATCTTTCCCAGGATGGTAAGAAATAGCCCAAGATTTTCAATAATTGTCAAGAAGAAGTTGAAATGAGAACTGGAACATTTTTAAACCATGAGAAATCTATTGTATATATCTGAGGTATTGTAAGAATACTGAGAAATTATTAGGTTGTCTTGTCATGTTGCACATTCCCAAAATGTAAGCATCAGCAGCTGTCAGTTTCACTTTCCTGTAAAAATATTAAACTTGACTAGTTCATAATGCAGACCATCCAGTTTCCAAACATTTTTAAAATGGAAACTGGCTTAGGAATGATGTCTTAGAAGATACTGTGAAGCTACTCTGGGAATGGAGAGTCTAGTCCTAATATCACAGATCAATTCAAAACCTGCATATACTTTTTAATGTCTCCGAAACTAAGACAAAGTGACCTCTATCAATTGACAAGCTTTATAAACTCAAAAATTCTGCTGTAATAATAAATTGTTCAATAGAGGTGTGGTAATTTCAGAAATTTCAGAATAGAATACTTAATGATCATAGGCACAAATACTATCTGTTGCTACAATTTAGGATTCTCAGTTATGTTTGTTCTGGGTGGAGAATGGATTGAGAGCAGCCCTGAGGAGAAGGACATGGCCCGGCAGCGTGCGCTGGCAGCCCAGAAAGCCAACCGTATCCTGGGCTGTATCAGAAGTGTGGCCAGCAGGTCGAAGGAGGGGATTCTGACCCTGTACTCTGCTCTGGTGAGACCCCACCTGGAGTGCTGTGTCCAGCTGTGGAGCCCTCAACATCAGAAGGATATAGACCACTTGGAACGAGTCCAGAGGAGGCCACAAAGATGATCGGAGGGCTGGACCACCTCTGCTATGGGGACAGGCTGAGAAAATTGGGCTTGTTCAGCCTGGGGAGACCTCATTGCAGCCTTCCAGTACCTGAAGGGACCTAGAAGGAAGCTGGGATGGGGGGACTTTTTAAAAAGGCCTGTAATGACAGGACAAGGGGTAATGGGTTTAAATTGAAAGCAGGAAGCTTTAGAGTGGAAATCAGGAAGAAATTCTTCAGGGAGTGGGTGATGAAGCACTGGAACAGGTTGCCCAGAGAAGCTGTGGATGCCCCATCCCTGGAAGTGTTCAAGGCCAGGCTGGATGAGGCTTTGAGCAACCTGGTCTAGTGCAAGGTGTCCCTGCCCATGGCAGGGTGCTTGGAACTAGATGGTCTTTAAGGTCCCTTCCAACCCAAACCATTCTGTGATACACATTGATGAAGTATTCTATTGGTCTGGATGTCAAGAGCTTCAGTGTGAGAAAAAAACCTGATTTTATTTATAAACTAATCTGTTCTCATAGTGACAGAGAGAACAAGAAACAAATAAGATAGGGTGCTTAGGTCAGTGCAAAATAAACCTCTTCATTTACAGAAAAGAATAATCATTTTAAAATATTGAAGGATATGTTTTGATAGTAGTCAATTAACTCAAATAGACAAAAATTTTGTTTGTTGTGTGTGACTGATCAAGCAATGATCTTCTATCTAAAATACAAGCTTGAGGGCCTAGTCTGTGAAAGAAAGAAAACAACAGAAAAAACGTTCATATTTTTTATTCTCTCTCTAGACAATGTATTCTCTAATTAGAATACATTGTAATTAGGTCTGATTACTTAATTTCTTGACTGTAAGAATATCTGCATCTCTATTTCAGCCCAGACATTCTTGAATTTCAAAGCTAGCTACTTCTGACAGCTGTATTTCCAAAAGATATGAATGAGTCTCATGTTTTGATTAAATGTGCTCTTGTAATGGATTGACCATGGCTGGCAACCAGACACTCACACACAGCCACCCTCTCCCTCTCTCAGTTTGGCCCCCACCCTGCCCAGCAGGACATAGGAGAAAATATGAAGAACAAGGGAACTCATGGGTCAAAATAAAGACAAGGAATCTGTTCTCCAGTTATTTTCATGAGCAAAAATAAGTTACATTCCTGAAGTGAAACCCAATTTAATACATTTCATTATGAATTTGGATACGGGGAAACAAAGGCAAACATTTAAACACCTAGGGAAAACACGTTTCCTCCCTTTGGACTTTGCTCCAAACACCCTCATCTCACTTCTCCAGCCTGTACTCTCCTTGTTATCACTGTGGATTATACTCTGTCCCTTAGGTGAGGAGACAGGCAGCACAGGAGGCTGGGGTTAGGGCACAGGGGTTTCCTTCCGCTGCTTCTTGTTCCTTACTCTTTTCTTCCCTTGCTCCTTCCTTTGGATTCATGTTCTATGCTCCAGCATGAGTTATTCAAGTGCTGCAGTCACTTTGGGGGTGAGCCTGCTCCACCATGGAGCACCACCTACTGCTGTAGCCTCTTGCTCCTCTCTCATGATTTTCTACTCTACTAAATAGTTTTTCGCAAAAGCAAGGCCTCACAAAAGGCCTTTCCAGCTGTTTCAGAGATGTCACTGATTTGGCTGAGGGGATCAGCTATGTCTTGCAGTGGGTTTGTTGTGGTGCTAGCTGGAACCAGCTGTGAGCAGCACAAGGCAGCACATGGTCTCTTCTCTCAGAAGCCGCCCTGCAGCCACTGGCTACCAAAATCTTGCCGCAGACACCAAGTACCACTTTATGGGAATCTTGTGTTATGTTATATTCTTCACAATGGCATAAAATTGCTTTTGTTTAGACCATTAAAATTTTTGCTTTGGAGTGAGCATGATTTATAGGGACACAGACAGAGAGGGTGAGAAAAGGTTGGAGAAGAGCGAGTATCAGTTTTTGAGGAGGAGAACAAAGAGCTGAAATTAACATTTCCATTTCTTCTATATGGGAAAATAAGTCTGCAGATTACTTCAGTTTTCTGTAATCTTCCAATTTTAAATCTTATAATCTTAGAGATAATGTTTCTTTTAAAACCAAATGCCATTTTCATCAGTAAAAAGTCAGAAATGCATAAAATAACTGTTCTATAACACTTTGCATCCATCTGTCCTAGAGAGTTTAATAAATGTTGGTATGAGAAATACTTTTTCACAAATAAGAAGAGAGAGGAACAAAAAAAAGAAGAAACAAGCAATAGTAACTGCTGGTCTAAACCCAGATGTTCAAGTTCCACCCTAGGAAACCAATCTTACAGATGTCATCAAACCAGTTTAATCGCATAATATCTATTAAGAGCAGGCCAAAAGAAAGAAACACTTTTTCTGAAGCTGCTGTTCTGAACAATTTTAATGCCTGCCTTACAATGAAGTGAATCATGCCCTAGACTCCAATGAATGTATCAACAAGATTTTACTGATTATGAAGTCAAACTTACATGAAAAGCTCGGATACACACATCTAAAATCTAGACTTAGTGAGACAAATGCTACCTTAAGATTTTGAAATAATCATGCAACATATTAAACATTTTTTAGCTTCATTCCTCTTCATTAAAAAAAAAGTACTTGTGACAAGTTTCTTGTTTTCTTCAAAGCTTTCTATTGCTATATCTTCTGGGAATTGTTGGATTTTTGGTTGGGCTTTTAAATTTTTTTTTTTTTTCATTTTTACCAGGAAATTAATAGCCTAAGAAAACCTAGAGCAAAGGATATTGGATAGTTATAGTAAGGTAATTTTTGATTTTCAGTAATGAGTTGATATATTTTTCACTGGAAACACTTATACAAATTATTTTATCTTGTTTTATATTTGTTAGATAGTTATAACAAATTAATTTGATTATTACTGCTGCTTCGTTCCCCTTGTGGATTTCAATATATGCAAATATCAGTCTAGAATTTCTCTATGCACCATGAAACTAATATCCTGTGATGGAATGCTAATTTAATTGAGCTTACTTTGAAGTAGATGTTGAGCTGTCATTCCAACCAAAGTTTCAATAAATCTTGTCTAAATCCTGTGTAGTTCCTTAAAGAATAGTCTTTGCAAGCTCAGAAACCTCTTCATTAATTTCTTTTGATAGGTTTAGACATCACAAGAGAACTCTTCGTATCAAACACTTGTTCAAATGTAAGTGGACTTGTTCAAACATCATGTTAGGGGAAAAAAACCCATTCAATTATTATGTTATTTCATTCAGTGTTTCCAAGAATATGAGCGTTATATTAGGTCAATGCGTGTCTGGTTCTGAGGTACATGACCTCAACAAACCATTTACTAAAAAAAATTAACACAAATAGGACTCTCATATGTTGACAGAAACATGATTTTTAACTGAATTGCCTATACCTAACAGTGAGACCCAAAAACTCTAGAAAGATTTTGCTTGACCCTGCCCCATAACTGTTGAGATCCCCTGTCCTGGTATCATTTTCTAGGACTGATTGGTTGGCTTTATCATCAAAGTATAACTGACTGACAGTACGAACTATTCATGAGTCTTGGAAAGGTCAACAAGATGCATCTGGAATATATATTTGCAATTGAACTTCTGCTTGAAAGGTGAATTAAAATAATGGAACTGTAAATAAGGGGGTGCAACAGAATATAAATGAGAAAGAAGTCTTTCAGAGTTTCTCAGAAGTTTCTTTAGTAGGACAGGAAAATTACTTGTATCTATACAAGGTTTAATTTCCAAATTTTTCAGACTAAATCAAGCATCTGAAACATAGTGTATAACTCTCCAACTTTTCTGCCATAACAGCCATGAAATGTCTCTTTTATACTACACCTATAATTATAAGATTTTTCATGTTCAGTGTTATTGACTAATATAGAGAAAACTGTAAGAATGAGAGACTTCATTCCTCAAAAAAAGAAAGAAAATCTCAGAATATATATACTTCATAACTGAAAGGCTACCATGCTGAAGTTGAAAGTTTCCACTTTAAAGAGCAGTACTTTGTACAGCATCCAAAGAAGAGGATGATCCAAGAGAGATAATGGTAGTTAACAGGCACTTTCAGGATAAATATCCATCTCTGGACTTACAGATATTCTCTAGCAAATAGATCAGCATGAAATTAAATTAATGGATTTGTGGGGTTGTTTGGGTTTGTACCCAAAGAAATACAGTAGAGATGAGTTGGAAGTAGAATTTGAGAAAGACTGAGCAATAGAAAGGATGAAATTAATAAAACAAGTCAGAAAAATCTATTAATATCACTATCATATAAAGGTAAATCTACCATTTTCTAGGCTTCAGAATTACAGTTATTCAAAAGTGCAACTTTCACACTGACTGGCACAGAATCTTGAGTGTCAAGGCAAGGTGAACAGGACTTCTAATACCTCCTACGAAAACTGAATGGCAAGCTTTTTATCCTCAGTTCATATGCAGTATGAGTCAGCTGTGAAGACTTGAATCTGCAAACAATGGGTGCACATAAACCAAAGTTATTAATGGTATAACTGAAGCAAGTACAACCAAATCTAAGTATTTCCCCAAAGAGTTTTCTGAAAAATATACAGAATACACAGTAATGCTTTCCAGCTTTAAATATTCCAAAACCCCTCAAAGACTCTATTGCATGTGTAAAATCTTTATTCTGTGAACACTAGAATGTTGATGGTTTGACTGGTCATATTTCATTAATTATTTTTCTTTATTTTCACAAATTTTTAATGGTCATTGAAAAGCAAACTAATATTTGAGTTCTACAAAAAAATTAATTACATTTTTATTTTTTTGTATTTATTATAGTTCTTACATTATTTGACACCATATGTGTTTGAATGTGTGGATCTTTTACATTATATGTGGACTAATATGTATGAAAGATTTTGCTCTTGCCTGTTGCAAACTTTTGAAATCCCAAATATTTATATTCCTTGAAGTCATAAAGTACCAAAACGACATTTAATTTTTGCTAAATTCTCATTAAATGCCTATCATTAAATGTTCAATATCAAATATGCTTCAGGGGAGCAGATTTGGATGGCTTTAATGGAATCTGGATTTCATAAATTGATATACTTATCACCACGATAAATATTGACACTAACTTACACTGACATAAAACACTAAACTTTTCTATGGTACATAAACAGCTGAGAGTTGCATGTGACTGCAAAGAAGTTTTCAGCTGTGTCTAAACTTCAGTGAAAATACATGCTGTATCCCATGGACCTGGTGCTTTCACTTTTCAGGTGATCACTTTCTTCTTGTCTGACTCTCTAGCCTTCTTCCCAGTAATTTCAGTTAACTGCTAATTGTTTATGTATTTATAAAAGTAAATTAAAAATTATTATTTAAACAAAGTAATTATTTATAAATTTAAACTAAAGTAAAATTATTGTGATGCTGCAATATACTGCTGTCTCATTATATAATGCAAGGAATTTTTATTTCCATTATATATATTTCTGTAAGTTCTTGTTTTGTATCCTGAAAAGTTTTTAGCAATTCCATAATTACTTTTTTCTTATGATGATTTTTATTCAACATAGTCAATTCTCAGGCATTTTTCTTGTTTTTTACTCTTTTCTAGATTTTCTACAACTGGTGCATAACTTTCTAGACATATGGTAGCTAAAATGAGACAAAATACCAAGTTGAAAACTTGCCAGTCCTGGACATGTTAGCCAGTCATTTCATCTATCTTACACATTATGCTATTCATAGATCACAATATGATATTAAGAGGTTTTTATGTAACCACATGATTTTGTTTCATGTATGTTCAGTTTATAACCTCATATAATCCCATATTTTGTTATGATATATTGCATTTCTTTCTGTCAAGTATTGTTCTATGTTTTTCAGACCAAATCACCAAGATTTTCCCAAAATTAAATCTACAGAGTTATGACATATCTATATTATCTATTCTATGAATGAAGTAATAAATTATTGAATTGTACCAGACCCAGGAGATAGCATGCAGAATTCACCACAAGAGCTACATCAACCTTCAGTTAACTCATAGAATGGGTGAGGTTGGATAAGAACTCTGGAGATCATCTGGTCTGACTCCCTGCTCAGGCAGGGACACCTAGACCAGGCTGCCCAGGATCATGACCAGACAGATTTTGAGTATCTCCAAGAAGACACTCCCAACCTCTCTGGGCAACCTGTGTCAGTGCTCAGTCACCCTCACAGTGAAAAAGTGTTTCTTGACATTCAGAGTGAACCTCCTGTGTTTCAGTTTGTGCCTATTGCCTCTAGTCCTGTCACTGGGCACTGCTGAAAAGGGCCAGGCTCGCTCATCTTTGCCCACTCTTACTATAGATAATAGTTCCCCTGAGTCTTCTGTAGGCTGAACAGTCCTAGTGCTTTCAGCCTTTTCTCATATGAGAGGTGATCTATTCCCATAATCATCTTCGTGGTCCTTTGCTGGACTCTTTCCAGTATGTCTATGTCCCTCTTGTACTGGAGATCCCAGAAGTGGACACAGTACTCGAGGTATGGCCTCAGCAGTGCTCAGAAGAGTGGAAGGATCACCTCCCTCAACCTACTGGAAATACTCTGCCTAATGCAGACCAGGATGCCATTAGCCGCCTTTGCTGCAAGGACACATTGTTGGCACATGTTCAACTTGGTATCCTCCTGGACCCCAGGTCCTTTTCTGCCAAGCTGCTTTCCTGCTGCGTGGCCCGCAGCATATATTGCTACATGGGATTTTTCCTCCTCATGTGTGGGAGTTAACACTTCTCGTGGAATGTGATGAGATTCCCATCAGCCCACTTCTCCGGTCTGTCAAAGTCCCTCTAGGTGGCAGCATGGCCTTTTGACATATCAGCCATTCCTCACAGTTCCGTGTAATCAGGTACACTCTGACCCATCATCCAGATCACTGATGAAGACTGAGACTAATATTGACTCCGGGGGTACACCACTAGTACGAGCCTCCAGCTAGACTTTGTTCCACTGATCACCACCTCCTGGGCCAATCCATTCAGCCAGTTTTCTCTCCACCTCAAAATCTACTCACCCAGCCCATACTTCCAAAACTTCTTTATCAGAATCTTGTGGAAGAAAACGTCTGTGGCCTTATTGCAGTGCAGGCAGACAAAAACCATTACTCTTCCCTCATATACCAGTCAGTCATTTCACCATAGAAGGTTACCGAGTTGGCCAAGCATGTCTTTTCCTTGGTGAATCCATGTTGACTACTTCGGATGATTTTCATGCCTTGAAATGTTTTCGAGGATTAGCTGCTTCATCAACTTCCCAGGCACTGGTCTGAGGTTGCCTAACCTGTAGTTTCCTAAAATAACAATAAGATTCCTGAAAAAAAGAACAAAATTAAGGGCAAGTATACAATTCTACTTCCCCAGAATACTCTCCCAGGTTCAAACAACTGGTAACTCAGGAACTTCCTGACTGCAAAATGATAACTTACTATCCAATATCACACAAAGTTTTCTGCCATGGATTTTTCTTTCACTTTTTGAACCTGTATAACAATCACAGACCTCCTAGTGCATTCCTGGATTTTGACAATGAACCATTACAATTTATTTCCTGATAGTGTTTGGCCAATAATCTTCACACACATTAAATATTTCATGTAGACATTGCTTTCCTCCTTTGCTCTCTGACAACACTGAAAGATAAGGAGTAACACCATATCTATTGAAGGTTCTGGGTTTCCTACTCAAAAGCAATATCAACCTGTTGTTGAAGAAAATGAGATTACTTATCTGTTTTTTCTCCTAAGTGATTACACATAGTTACTGATTTTAATCTTCTTTGTAAAGGTCTTAGAGATCAATTAGTAAAAAAGACTATATAGGAGTGTGGTATCAAAAACTATTTTCAAATACTGCTTAGGTTTTCCCTTGTATTGTTGACTGAACTCTAGGTAAGTGCAGGAAGCCATTAATACTGGAAAAGTAAGGGGTTTATTACTAATATGTAAGAACAAAGAAACATTAATTTCAGTATTTCTATCACATCTGTGATCTAAAAAATTTTGAAAAACAGTCAGAGCAACTAATAATCCTCACATGCTTGTACATAGCTGTTCAGGCCTCATCTATCACCTTCTGTATCTTTCACATGCTTGTTATTGTGTAAAAAAGAAAAGACATGAACATAACAATAAGACTGGACTGCTTGCACATAGCTGTTCAGGACCCTGCTATTCCCTTGTGTATCTTTCACATGCTTGTCATTGTGTAAAGAAGAAAAGACATGAATATAACAATAAGGCTGGAATTGTAATTCAAGAATAGAACTGAATGCAGAACAGAGTCAAAGGTAAGAAACCTGGGGTGAAATGATGTTTACCGGGACTCAGAAAAAAGGAAAACTCCAAGAGACCTAAGACTCAAAAAATATCTGAAAGATAAGTTAATTTTATAGCTTATTCCAATATAAGGAAATTATTAGAAGGAGGAATTAAAAAAATGTATTTTTTTCCTCTGTTTAATACTAGCTTACTACTTGTTGCAAAGACATTGCATTTTACTGAATTCAGTAAAATTTGAATTTTATTGAAAATTCAGCATAATTTTCCATCTTTAAAGTGTGGAGTGCTTCTGGATTTGTAAACAGATGTAGAAGGAAGAAACAATTTCTGAACACATTGCTGAACTAACAAAATTAACAGAGAAATATAACCTCAGACTGAGTTTAAATGCTAAACTGGCCATGATGTGTAGTCCATAAAATTAAGCAAAAATAAGTGCAAACTGTGATGCATTTGACCTTAAAATTGACACTAAACATTGCACAGAATGAAAGCAATAGTAATAGTGACCAATTATTTCATCAAGTAACAGTTTTGCTTGACTTGTAAAATATATAAATGGCAGATCAACTAGGAAACAGCATTTGGATAATACATGCTTTTGTAGGGAAGCAGAGTTGCAGCATATACCCATGTGGTTCATTTACCAAAGGATTTCTGAATAACCTTGCAGATGACAACACACAGGCCACTGAAAAATTATAGCAGCTCTCCAGCTGTTTAATTTAGGATATGATAAATGGCATGCTGCTTGGATTTCCTTACAACTAGAAAGGTTGAGATTCAAAATCAAGCTGAATATATGCCTGTGCTGTCTGTGATCTCACAGTAGGGTTATCAGAAACTATTCAGTCTGGACTAATTGAAGAAAATATCAGTGCTGTTAGAAATAGGTATCTGTGAAGTACTGTTTCATTTCAACTGGGAAGACAAATTGTTCTTTGTCTTACACTTGAAATAATCACAGTAACACCTCTGTAGAAAGGAGGTAATATGTTGGAACACTGAATTAACTGTGATATGTGGTAAGTTATCCCTGAGAAGCTTAATGGAGTCATACAATAGGAATTACATGAATGACAATTGAAAACTGTGGTCATTCCTTAGCAACTGCTGTGCAATGGTAGCACTCATAAACAAATAGAAGACATAGCAAAATGAAGTCATGGCTTACAGTAAACAAAAACATTTTTATATTCTTGGGAATGACAAACAGTTCTGCAGATCTTTTGTTTCATAATTTTATAACAATATGTAGTAATCATTATAGCATTTTACAAAAGCCTAGAACATACACTCTACCCATATCTCTAATCAGTTAAAACAAAGGGCATAGGCAATCTGAAAGCAGGATGTCTTTGCAGAAATTATATATGGAAGAGAAGTTTGGATTCACCATCTATTGGAATAAAGAGAGAATGCACATTCTAGATATCTATGTCAAAACCAGAATGGTATGAGGCTTGTCATACTTAGAAGTAAGACTATTTTGAAAGGTTTGAAAAAAATGTCCTTCCACATTTATCAGAAGTTTTGTTTAGAAGTGCCAGTGCTTATTTTTACACCATGATTGGACTTTAACCCTCCAAGAACCAACAGTTTGAATATTTGTAATCACAATCTAAACCAGACTTTATGTTTAGTATCTTTCCATTATCGGCTGATAGCTTCCATATACTTCCACTCTCCACAGTTAGATGAGGTTATTTAGGGGTATTGAGATGAAAAAATAGGTGATATTTTATGCTATTTTCAGATCTATTTCAAAACTTTTGAAATTCTTACCGTATTCACGGAAAGACATTTTCACAGGACTATGTCTCTCCTTGAAATGGCTGGTTCCTAGGCACAAAACAAATACACAGAGTAGCACAAAATAATAGTGAACTATTACTTGTCTTCATTCTTCATATGTTTGTGATCTTTGTGTAAGGCAGAACAAGATAATTAAGCTCTAACTCCTTCATCCTTGATCCTGACTGCAATAGAGCCCAAGAAATTAAGAGTTTCTTCCAAAACTGACAATTATGTCATAAAGAAAGTGCATGACTTCAGGAAAATTCTTATCTGCTCAATTAAGGCAGGTCATACTGTACTGCTGCAGCTGCTGGAAGAAGCGTTAACACAAAAGATCTGCTTCACAGAAATCAGATGGCTTCATTGCTTTAACTTGGCTGAGAAATACTAAAAACTGGCTGCCAAGTGTAGCAGCAATCATGGGTGCACATCTGGGTCTTACTCAAATCTCAATTATACCTGTGTAAATTAAAAATAACTTGATTGAGGTCATTACATTTAGAGCAATTTAAAACCAATGTAAGGTAGAATTAGGCCAGTCATTAAAAAAAATATAGATCTATTAAGAGTATAGTAAAATGTATCTAGTGAGAGTATAACTTGCACGGAGTTTTTTTCTACTCTTCTTGACTAATTTCCTAAATCCAAACAATGTATTTGCGTAACATTTATTAAATGCTAAATATTCGTATAGTATAGATGAAACTCTCTTGTTTGAAAATCTCCAATCCTAAATCAGCTAGCAGGCAACATATGCTTGGCTATTCCTTTAAAACAGATTTTGGTATTCCACAGCTCAAAATTATATAAATTATAATTTCAAATCTAGATGAAACCTGCAATGAAAAGACTATTTAGAGGTCAGATATAGATAAATACCTGAGCTGGCAATAAATAAAATATTTCATTTCACCTGAAAAAACTTGTTTATATTACACCTATGTTTTTACCCATCACTTGAATACTATTCATTCAGTCATAAAAAATGTCCTTAGTGAATACCATGTGTTGGTAAGTCTGCACCACTTCTCGTACCAATACAGCCATTATAATCATAACAGCTTCTAAAACATGTGGAAGAAATTTAGTGGTCTATATTTTAAAATATCCTTGCTCTTTAGTGATCAGTTACTCTGTAGAATTATAACTATTTATATTGACTGAGCTATCTAGAAATCAAATACCCTTCACTCCTAATAAAACTCTGCACACCTTCAGAGGGAACATCAACCATCATTGTAGCTGTCATCCCCAGATGAAGGGTCCTTTCAGGTGATGTGTTCTGCCTCAGTCTTTCAACATGTGGACAAAGACAATATTCAAAAGTAAAGTAATTTATCTCACCTTTTATCTTCCACTCATTTTCTTACCCTAAATCAATCAAACACTTGATTAGTATATTATAGAATTATAGCTACAGTAACAGTTGCAGTACAGTTGAATCTGAATTGTCATTAGATACATTACAAAGTCTATGTCTCCTTCCTGAGGCTGGGGATTACAAAGGTAGCGATACTTCCTAAGACAACCATATCCTGGGCTCCATCACTAGAAGTGTGGCCAGCAGGTCGAGGGAGGGGATTCTGCCCCTGTACTCTGCTCTGGTGAGACCCCACCTGGAGTGCTGCATCCAGCTGTGGAGCCCTCAACAATGGAAGGATATAGACCGGTTGCAGCGAGTCCGGAGGAGGGCCAGGAAGATGATCAAAGGGCTGGAGCACCTCTCCTATGATGAAAGGCTGAGAGAATTGGACTTGTTCAGCCTGGAGAAGAGAAGGCTCCAGGGAGACCTTATAGCACCTTCCAGTACCTGAAGGGGCCTACAAGGAAGCTGGGGGGGACTTTTTACAAGAGCCTGTAGTGACAGGACAAGGG
>NW_010249372.1:0-12898 GCF_000690775.1 Eurypyga helias | reverse complement strand
GATTTTTAAGGTCCCTTCCAACCCAAAACATTCTATAATTCTATGATTCTATGCATAAGACTTCATAAATGATTTTAGAAACAAAATGTCATATCTTTTAAAAATCGTACAGTTAGTAGCCAGTTCCAAGAGAGAATTTTTTTTTTTTTCAAATATGAACTGAAGAGCACCATGTGGCTTTCATTCAAGCTTCACCAGATGATTGTCATCTTTTCAGGAGTTAAACTGCTAGCTATAATTAATGCTGCCCCCAGGTAGTTGTAAGTTTTACAAATAGCATTTACTCAGCATGTCATTGTAGGTCTCACTGGCCATGATAGCAGCATGGGGTCACATTAATACAGATTAAATAGTCTTGAAAAAATTCTTCACTCTTAAATTTATCTCTCCATCTATTTTCTCTTACAATTAAGTCTGTTGTAGAAATAGGAAGAAGAAAAACCCCACCAAATAGAAATAATATTTGTCATCTTCAAATTGTCTTGAATTGCCGAAGTGCTATTCATACCTATTCTCATCTTTATTTTATATGGATGAGGCTTCATCTTTCAAATAGTGTAAAGCCATAATAAGGTTTTTCAATCATTATTTAAAGTGCTGCTGGAGTGCGCTGTGTTTAAGTGGCTGTTCACATGGCAAAACACTTCTCCAACTGTCTTCTTCATTTTAACACTATGAAATTCACTACTTTTTTCAGTCCAACACATCTCATCTTGGCCACAATATAAAATTAATAATACTAACATGTAATTTGCCCTTTTAACTCTACCTGAAAATGCAAAGATGGGGTAATACATCTTGTTTTTATCTCAGTTACCAGATGGAAATTGAAGAGCTAGTGGATAAGTTTACAGAGTTTTTGTAGCCCCCTGGAATAGTTGTAGAGGTTTTCCAAGGTCAAAGAGGAACACAGTACATACACAGTACATCTGATAACTCTCTAGACACAGCCGACATCTATGAGGAGCTGTCACCACTGAAAGCTATAATTTAAGCCATGCCCAAATTTTATTTGAGAGACACCTAGTTGAGTCTGTCAGAACAGAGACACTCCAGAAGTAAACTAACATGAGTGTAATTTGCACAGTCAATGGACAAATGCCCTGCAGCAAAAGTAGGAAAGAAACTGACCATAGGGAAACACTCATTTCTTAATCCTTTGTTTTCATGCCATACCCACCACCTTGGAATTTACGACAACATTTAAGTTACCTGCTAAAAATTGTGAGGTAATTGATACACCAAGTTAGTGACTGAATTAGACTGAGAAATCTGGTGAGTCTTCAGGAGCTTCAGTTAGTTTGGCTAATAGGTGAGAAAAATAGTAACTCTTCTGAAGGCTGAAAGGCTGAAGAATCAGCTCCCCCAGGCAGTGAGGACAATCACATGACTCTTCAAAGTACAAAATGTAGATATCATCTCTTGTTTTCTCTAACAGAAATACACAGAGCTGTGAAAGTTTGTCTAGATATAGGTGTGCATATAACATAATTTTCATAAATCTTTCTGCTATTGAGGAAAGAAAGAGAAAAGCATATTACTTAAGGATTCAGACACATGACATGTATGATAAAATCACCTACATAATATAAACTATAAAACAAGTTAGGACTGCATATCTGATTTCCAGTACTCAATACGATGTCTACATAAGCTCATTTCCCATGCATACAGTTTTATCTCTGTGTTCATGTACTGCAAGAACATCTTCATAATCTGATTTAGTACTGCTAAACATCACTTCTTTAAAAATTAGCAAATGCATTGCTTATTAATTAGTTATTTTTTATGTAAGTGGGATTTGCACTGTTAATATTCACTGTACACCAGCAAAAAAATTGGACATTAAAAACATAGCAGTCCTGTAGGCATAATGTCAGTAATGACTCATGCCATTCCTCTGGTGTTCTGACCTCCGTGTACCTCCTTAGATCAAGTCTGGCATTATGACATTGATATCTTTAACACTAACAGCCCTCTTGAGACCAATTGAGTCAGCTTGAGATGATCTCAGAATATTCAATATCCAGGTCTTGAATAGCTTCTGATTCATGAGGAGGATACTTCCACAGTCAAGCACTCTCCTCCAAAGTGAGGTCTAAGTCTCATAGGTGGTTAAAGTGTGAAAAAAAGCAGGCAGAAGTCAGAAAATCTTGAGCCTTCTTTGTATGACACATGACCTGGTTAATGTTAGTGAATATGTTATGGGGCAATAGAGCAGTCACTCACAAATTCACAATGCTCTGATTTTGTGTTCTTCCCATGAGGTTAGGATAGCTTTTGCAGCTGTGTTAATTCAACTTTATTAAAAAAAAAAAAAAAATCACACATGTTATTCATTGTATTGTTGGAGAGACAGAAAATACACTGTTTTCAACATTTTATATAGCTCGAGGCCTTGACCAAAATGAAAGCTGCAGTGTACTTGCCCTTGTACTAGTAGCAAATCATGATCATTTAAATATAAAAATTAAAGTAGGATAAAATCAGGATTTTTTTTTCCACACAGATAAAAAGGTATAAAGTAAACAGCAGAAAGTTGAAAAGATTTTGTCTCAGAGCCAGATTTTCAACAGTTTTACAGATTTTATGTTAAATGAAACAAAAAGGGGGCATGGGGCAGAATTCATCAGCACTCCACTGTAGAATATTCTTAGCTCATGGTCTTTAAAAGAGCCAAGAAGTTAGTACAGGCCTTTCCACTGGTTAGTTGGCTAGAACTTTAAATTATCACAATAATAATCTAAAGCAGAGTTTTAAGTGCTCCTCTGGGAATGGCTACCTGAAAGGATTATTATGGGTTTTGAAGACAGTGACCTCCTGGCCATTCATTTGAATCTAATTTGGCTAAGTAATAGCAATAAACTGCTATAATCCTATTAATATTTAATAGGATAAATAAATCTACGTGTGTTGTTATTTTTTAGTAATCTAAGTCTGATTCTTCTTGATGCTTGAAAAAATGTTATATATCTATATTACCATTTATACGCAAATGCATGTTAAAAGATACATCTATTACATTCTAAATTAGACATAATAACGCACTGCTTTAGAAGACATATGAAGACAAAAAGAAGGTTATACACTAAAGAGTAACGTGTCTTATTTAGAATCATAGAATGGTTTGGGTTGGAAGGGACCTTAAAGACCATCTAGTTCCAAACCCTCTGCCATGGGCAGAGACACCTTGCACTAGACCAGGTTGCTCAAAGCCTCATCCAGCCTGGCCTTGAACACTCCCAGGGATGGGGCATCCACAACTTCTCTGGGCAACCTGTTCCTTTGCCTCACCACACTCTCCGTGAAGAACTTCTTCCTGCTATCTCATTTCCTCTATACACCAATGTTTTATAAAGGTATTTGCTTCTTTGAGCCTAAGTACCTTGTTTTCATCTTCATTTCTCTATGACTTTGCATTTTTGTATGGTTCAATAACAATAAATATATGAAGTAACTATACATTTTCTCTTCAAACTATGATATCCAGATTAAAACCAAATGTACTCTTTAAACTCTGCTTCAGTGTCAAACTCTGCCAGAATCTTTATCCGTGCTGCCTGCAAAGCCAGTGGTGTTTGATTTTTATTTTTTAATGTTGAAGTCAAGTGAGTGACCATGTATAACTTAATTATTTCTGACACAGTTGCTAGTCAAAAGTAAAAATTGTAACTTCTTGCAATTTTTCCACATATATTTATCTGACATACTTATGGGTGTGGACAAAATAATCACTTTAAGGCACAAATAATTATCCTGTCTCCTTTTTATTACTTATGCATCTTTTAACTGTACTTATGTCATTATTTCTGGCACCACAGTGCCTTTTGTATCAATATAAATTAGTACATTTCTCATGTGCCTTTCAGACATTCTTTCATCACTGTAATATCTTACGGATAATTCTTCTGAACCAATGGGACTGTATCCACTTTGTCAATAATGCACTTTCTGTTCTGATACTTACAAACTTTTATAGTCACGGTCAGATACTTGATCTTTTCCCAAATGTTGTTTTGGCTTGATCCTCTGCCATGCAGATTTTTGGATGGACTCCAGCTTTGAATTTCCTATGTCTTCCTGTTTCAGTATCACTCTGTTTAATATATTCTCCAAGAGTTCAAGAGTCTTACCCATTCTCCATCACATTCAGTCTTGTTTGGGTGATTTCCTTTACTTAACAAAGTATGTTTATTTTGTTATCTCTAATTTGTTTTCATCCAGGTTTTCTAATGTTTGCTTGTGTTTGGTTGTGGGTTTGAGAGTTTTTTTTCCTTTTCTTTTTTTTTTTCTATTTCATAATATGGGATTCCAATTACTTCCCCAAAGTGCAAAATGAGACCTTATCCATAGATGCATTACAAATTTCTCTCTGCTTTTATTTTAATAAACACTATTAAAAGCATTTTTCCATCTATTTTATTTGAAGTACTGTACTTCTCATTTCTATAATAGTTTTATAGTTAGCCTCCTCTGCTTGAATTAACTGAGCAGTATTAAAATCAGGTAATGCTTCTGAAATAGCTGCTTTAGAAATAAGACTGCCTCTAAATGTCTTTTCTGCTGTCACCCATTTATTACACATTTCAAGTGAAGTTTAAATCTTCCACATTTCCAAATTCTTTTAAGTCTAGTGAAATTTTTCATGACTGCTGTCTTCTTCTGCAGTTCTCATTTAATCTTTTTTTGGTGCTGTACATTACTCAATAATCACTGAAAAGTGAACAGTCCAGAATGGCGGGATACCTTGATTCACATCAGATCAGTATTGTGAAACATGAGCCGTTGCATCTTACAACATTAGGCGACAATTCCAAACAGAATGTTATTCCATGGCACCCTAGTTTAGGCACTTCTTAACAAAATTTTAGTTATTTGGCCCCATGGAGGCAATTCAGTCTGTCTAACATGAAGTTCTCTGTTGAGTCAAAGAACTCCTTTAAAGACAACCAAAGACATACAGTCCGTCCACGTGCCTGACATTTTTTATTGAATGTCTGAGGAACCTCCAAATGAGTTCTTCCAAAAGGGAAGTCAGTTAATTAGGTCATCTAGTTCTTTCTACTAGAGGGAAATCATAAGATTTTATTATCTCAAATAACTCAGTTCATCTAACACTCTGAAAGGGTGGAAAAAAACACTTTTGGCCTAATAATCCACCAGTTAGAGCATTGACTCAAACGGGTTGTTGCGAGGGGACTTAGTCATTTCTATAAAGTCAAAGGTGGGTTGTAACCACAATTGGACTTTTACTCTTCTCTCTAGTTAACCTCAGGCCACTATAAAGCCCACTATGCAAGCACCATAAGACCAACAAGAGTAGAGTCTGATTAATAGTATGTAGAGCTGAGTGCAAAACAGACTGATGGTTTCAAATCTGCTCTCAGACCCCACCCACCCCACTTTTTTTTTTTTTAAGGGCCATCTAATTGTAGCTTGAAATGAAATTTTTCCATTGAGCAAAAATTGTCCATCTGAGCAGAAAACACATCTCAAGCATGTGTTGGCAAACAAAATCTAGTACATAAGGTATTTTCAGTATAATGAAAGCTAGATAATCAAGTGAATGTCTAATGGATTAAGTACTTACTGTATTAACCAGTCCACTACAATAGGTGGACTAGGTTTCTCTTTCCATTTTATATGGATTTTAGGGAAACCAGATTCTATGCCTACCACCTACAGTTAAATACTCCATTTTAATGTATTTTCTTTTCTTTGCCTTGCAAGTTTCCTATAGTTATGGGTTCCATACAGTTTATGAGAAAGTATTTATTTTCATCATTTTTTAATGTGCTACCTTTAATTTCATTAAATGTCTTTACTTTTTTTGTGTGTTTTAAGATAGAGATCGTATTTTTGTAACTTTGCCATTCATTAGTTTAATCTCACTTTAAATGAGAATTTTTCCATAATTGTGATCATTCTTATTGTGCTGCAGTACATTTAATGCAGATTGTACTCCAGTCTTCACTAATGTGGCGTATTTTATGAGAGTCACAGGGCAGCTTTGCTGCAAGAGTAATTTACTACTATTCTTCTGCACACTGTATACAGATCTATAGAACTAAAATTAACATACATAATCTCTTAATGTAAAACTGTTTTTTTATATGAAGACTATATATATGTATAAACACGTGGATATATGTGCATACTTCTACACTGCTGAATAAAGGAGAATCAGAGCCCAAAACTCGATCCTCATTCTAAGTCAGAATTGTATTAATTCTAATACAATTTTTTTTCACAGTCCTTAAGAATGATGCACTTTAGAGAAGATTTGTCTTCTAGTAAACTGTTTGAAAAGCCGGAAAGCCAAAGGCACAGATGCAGTTAACTATTAAACAGCATGGGCAATCGGGGTGTTGCAGAACCTCACCAAACCAAGTCAAGCTGACTAACAAAATGGAAACAAGATTTATTTTTAACAAAGTGGTAACAAGGTAAGTTTTACTCTAACAGAAACTGTTTTGAGACACCAACAAACATTAACAACCCACAGATTCAGGATATCAGTCAGGAATTGATACTATACACCTGACTTAAGAATTCTTAAGCTTTATAGCAAATCAGCCAAAATGTGCACTCACTCACCATGTAAAAGGGGGGCCCTCAACCTCAAGGAGTTTTCTTAGGTCATGTCCCAACCTAAGAGAGACTTCCTGACTGCAGACCCACTGCTCCAAGGAGGATTGACGCAAAATGGTTTTCCGGCAGGGCCCTTTTTATACCTTACTCAAATATAACCTGTGGTCATATGGTCATGTAATCTCCCATTGGCTGAAGACCCTAACTTCCTTACTTTCAATGCCCTAATGTCTGACCAACACTGTGTGGGTGTGGCAATAGCTGGGATGGGAAGTGTGGTGGACTTCTGTCAGATTGGGCTTGGGTTATTGTTGGGACCACAGAGGGCACACTGATTTCCTTGGCACTGTCTTCTTTGCAAGGCAGTTATAACTAAATTTATTTAATCAAAAATAATGTCTGAAGCTTGCCACGCATTTTTTAATAGTCTCAACTCAGCTGGAGCAAGCCTTGTTAGAACCCTACTCAGAGTATGTGATAATCTCATATAAATGTTTATCCAGGATAGTGGATTCTACCATTATTCAAAAACTAGGAGGAGTGTCATAAACCTCCCTTGTACTGATCTGTCTTTTCCTTATTTTCTCAAAGTCACTGGAGAGAGGTTTATCCTGAACAATATTGACTGGACAATGTTTACCTTGAAAATACATTTCATAGAATCATAGAATCATAGAATGGTTAAGGTTGGAAGGGACCTTAAAGATCATGTAGTTCCAACCCCCCTGCCATGGGCAGGGACACCTTGCACTAGACCAGGTTGCTCAAAGCCTCATCCAGCCTGGCCTTGAACACTTCCAGGGATGGGGCATCCACAACTTCTCTGGGCAGCCTGTTCCAGTGCCTCACTACCCTCTCTGTGAAGAATTTCTTCCTGACATCTAATCTAAACCTCCCTGATTTCAATTTATCCCCATTACCCCTTGTCCTCTCACTACAGGCTCTTGTAAAAAGTCCTCTCCCAGTACCCTTGTAGGCCCCCTTCAGATACTGGAAGACAGATACATTTAAGACTAGTAAGAACATTACCTTCAAAAACTTGGCCTTTCCCTCAGAGACTTATATACAGGTGTCAATAACTTTACATAGAAAACTTCTGGTAAAGATAAGATCACACAGTTCCTCACTCAAATGTTAATTTAGAAATTCGTAAGAATTAATAAAAATAATCTTTTTCTACCAACCAACCAACTCAAACATTCTCTTCCCTTTGAAAGACTTGGGAGGAAGCAGCAAACAGTGCAGGGGCTAACCATACTGTTTTTCTCGCCTTTATTCAGTGGTGTGGCATCTGTTACATTTGACTATCTGCAAGTCATAACACTTTTTACCACTTCTGCATAATGTTTTTGGAACAATATGGAGCATCATTAGTGTATTTCAGTTCCAAACATTATTGTCTCATGTTGCTTTATTACCATAATAAACTTGTGAATCATGGTAACTAACACAGTAGGGCTCACATACTGAATTCATTTTCATAACCTCTTTTGTTATCATAAATGTGATCCAGAAAATTGTAAAGTCAGCAGTTCTATACAGTTTATTAATAAAGCACATTACAGGGATGCATTAAAGCCTCAACAGCTATATTATAATGAAACATTCTACTTATAATTACAATTATGCTAACACAATAATAATTGGGCCTTTGTGTCTGTAGCTCATTTGCTCAATAGGAGATTGGGTCTTGTCAGAAGTAGCCATTCCCTCAGCAGGTGACCTGGTTGCAAACATAACAGAGTTTAAGCAGGGCATGAAGTTAGTAATGGCATGAAAAGGGCAGATCTGCAGGTGGGGTTACCATCTGTGAGGAGGAAAATGTGAAATAATGAGATATATGGGTTTCTCTCTTTGTGGAGATCAGCTACCCAAGGGTGAAAAGAGGAGAAACAAAGATAATGGATGAAAGAAGGAACAAGGTAGGCAGGTGAAGAAATATTCTGACATGCAACACACAGCTTGCTACCATTAAGAATATGTAGGAGTACAATGTCAAGAGTAAACAACTAGGTGGATATGTCCCAGTAATGCTACCAACTTTTCTTATGAAGTAGGAAATTAATTTGAGAAGACTGAGTATTTATTTTTTAATCCAAATTTTCTCTTCAAGGGACAGCAGGGATCTTGGACATAGATAGATCATTGTCCATTACAGCTTCTTGATCTCCAGCACAAAGACACTGATACACTCTTATCTTAATCAAGAACCAGCAGCAGGAGTCAAGCTGCAAAGCTATTCCTACACCCCAGAGATGCAGCTGTGTAGTCTGGAAACTCGTATGTTCCTATGGTGTTAGCAGGTTCTTCACAAAGAGACCAGCACTTCTCCAGCATGAAAAGGAGTGCTTTGTATCCAAGACTTTAAAGGAGCAGAGACAGCTGAAGTTTATATGCCTCATCATTACCAACCCTACCAAATTATCAGATGTAGAGGTGGTGCACTTCATGAGATGACATTGCAGTTCCTAATGCTGTACCAGCCCTTATCTAGATCAAGGCTGCTTTTGGACTCATGGTGGAAATATGAAGAAGATTTCTACTTTGAGTAGGACAATCTTTACATGGCATTATCTTTTCCCCAGTATTATAAATAGGTTTATTGTGTTCATATTGTGTAGAAATGGACACAATGTGAATTCTTTCAATATGTGGAAATAGTGACTGCACAAGTGTATTCTCTTGTACTGTATTCTAAAATGACTGACCTGTTCAAGGAAGGTCTTTCATATCTTGTGGAGGAGTGACTGGGAGTCACTGGAACATTATCAACTGCTGGTCTATTGCTAACAGTGGAATAATAAAAAAAAAAGGTTTCTTCTACAGTCATTCTCCAAGGTATAGTAGCTGTGGTCTTGCTGATTCATACCTTCTCAGTGAGTACTTGGCATGGGATGAATGTATCCTTTGCAGAATCTTCCATTGCAGTTAAGGACTTGTTGGCAAGAGGGAGAAGGAAGAATTTAGTGTAACCTGAAATACTGGTGAATTTCTGATTTGTGAAAGGAGGGGAAGCTGACAGCTTGCAGGTAATTGCTTTAATAAAAAGTAGAAAAATTAAGAAAGTGTTTTCTGCTCCTAACTTTATGTTCCTTCCTGTCAAATTTTCTTGGAAAAATGCAAGAGGATATAACCAGAGTCTCTGTGGGTTGGGAAAGATCTGAAAGAACATGAAGAAGTAATGAGGGAGCTGCGGAGGTTTGAAGTACTTAATTAGAAGCATGCAGACGCTGGATCACTGAAACAGCATCAGGCATATAACTTGAGGTCAGGATTGTGTACCAGAAATGTATAAAGAAGAACATTCATCTGCTTTGGTTTATCTGTCTGTCTTCAGTTAGGATGAATGCTCCTTTGGAAGTACTTAACTATTTTCTTGGTGAGATTTATACGATTAGCTTAAACCAGTGTTTTTCTGTCCAGGAGTACACAAAAAGACTCTCACTCCAGGAAAATTGTTGAAAGATACTGTAAGAATTAATCTAGAAGAAAATAGAAGGTGGCCATAAAAGATGGCCTTCAGATACTGAAAGGAGAGAAATGGCACCATACATACCCAATAGTGATTCTTATCTCAACCTTTCAATTAGATGCTAAATGAAATAATTTTAAAGTTTTAATGCTGGTCCATTTTGGCCCAAAATAAGTGCCATAACACCCCAGGTGTATCCATCTCTTGTGGAATATTCAAAGCTAGAGAATTCTATGGTCTGTATTTACTGAAGCTACTGAGGCACCTTTAAAAGATTAATCTGTACTCCTACATGATGTTCCCACCTAGAATTAGAGTTGTGAAGACACAGTGGGTGAACCCTCAGAATTACTCTTAGATGCTGTTCACTTAAGCCCACAGTATGCCTTTCTTAGGATACAGGAATATCACGATTCAAAAAAGCATGCTGGTGATATGTTTATTTGATGGAACTTCTGAGTCCATCAAAACTTACTGTCAAATATTTTAGTTTTTGTAATGGGCGGATATAGAATAAGTGTCACACACCCATGTTGCTTTCAGTAGAAAATATTTCTAAGGACTGATTCTATGTAGCAATTAATATAATGCTAAGAAGATAAGTAAATCAGCTAATTTTACACGGAATGAGTGTTCACAGTGCTCTTGTTTGCTTACAGGGAAATAACCTAGAAAAACTTTTTCAACTGTTCTCCATAAAGAGGTATCTGAACTTCATAAAAATGGAATGAGGGAATAAGTTTTTTCCCATAGAGAAGTGAATAATGGGGTTTGTTCAAAAGAGAAAATTTTTCAGAATATGGTCCTTCAAAGAAGATTAATGTAATTTTATTTTTCTTACAAATTTAATTTTCATTTTATTACTTAAAATACACCAGAGACAATATCTGTCTTCACGAAATGTCCCACCTGTTTCTGAGAAACTTGTCATATAATAATTTGCTATTTCATCTGATTTAGGAAGACAATTTAAAAAGAAACAACAAACCCCCCCAAAAAATTACTATATTAAAATCAGATATTCTTTTCAAAAGACATCAGAAAGTGCAATTACAAATCCACATTAGTAGATCATACACATTAATATATTTTTAATTTTATGAGTCCAATTATTTTTGTAACCAGTAGGATAGTATACACGTGACATTATAGAATCATGGAATATCACCAGTTGGAAGAGAACCATCAGGATCATTGAGTTCAACTCCCTGCTCCCTGCAAGATTACCTAGAATTAAACTGTGTAAGAGTTTTGTCCTGATGCTCCATGACCTCTGACAGGTTTGGTGCCATGACCACTTCCCTGGTCAGCCTGTTCCAGTATCGACCACACTGTGAGTGAAGAACCTTTTCCTAAAGTCCAACCTGAACTTTCTCTGATGCAGCTTCATTCCATTCCACATCTATGCTGTGCTTTGTGTAACCAGGACACAGTTGGCCCTTTGCTGCCAGGGTGCACAGCTGACTCATATGAAACTTGCCATCAACCTAAAACCCCAGATCTCTTTTCCACTGCACTGCACTACAGCTTCTCATTCCCGTTTGTATGTTTAACCAGGATTATACCATTCCAGATGGAGAATCTACTTGCTCCTGTTAAGTTTCATATGGTTTGTGATTTCCCAGCTCTCTAGTCTATCCAGATCTCTGTAAGGCTTCTCTATCCTTGAGGGAGTTCACAGCTCCTTCTAGTTTATCAAACTTATTTAATATATATTTGACTCCTGCATCCAGATCATTTATAAAAACACTAAAGAGCACTGGCCCTAAAGTCAAGCCATAGAGAACTCCACTGGTGACTGGCCATCAACCTGATTTAACCCCAATTATTATATCCTTTCAAGCCTGACTTGTCAGACAATTGCTCGTTCAGTGTATCATGGACTTGTCTAGCTGTATGCTAGGCATTTCGTCCAGGAAGATACTGTAAGAGACAGTATATGTGAGAGACATTGATACATATAACTTTGAAATATGCTATTGGAATATATGTTCTGAATTTTCTTCATCTTGAGTATTTTCACTAATAAATTAGTGAATTATAGGAATGGATTTGAGTAGGATTACATGAAATTGTACTTGCTATGATTAAATTTAGTCTAGACAGGAAATAACCCTGTCATACAAATGTCTTCCATCTGATCATAATCATTTATCTTCAGGTTTGAATGGTTAAGCCTGATTTACCAAAGCTGTAAGCGAATTGTCTTATTTTGATTTTCAGGTATTAGGGAAACGTACTTGCAGATTTATATAATACTGTATGCGTTTATTTATGGATTTATGGATATTAAAATATTTAAATACATCCTTAAGCTTTTTAGAGTTAGACTGACTTGCATTATGTAAAGCCCTTCTCTGAAATATATCAGTACTCAGTTTAGATTGTTCGCTCAGTAGATTTAGCATTCAAGAAAACATTTTCTTATTAGTCAGACCGTTTCACTTAAGCTATTGTAATTCCATAGCAGAACACTCACTTTTACTACATCATTGTTCATATAATATTATTGATTATAAAATTTAAGATCAGTCTATAACCCTTACGTTTTAAATCTTCAAAATACATTGCCAAGCATTTCACTGTTATGATTCACACTTCTGCAATATGGTCAACTTCTCTCTATTACCTGAGTCCAACAAAACTCAATATATTTCTATCCAGATCTGGAATGGGCTCTGCTGCCATTGCTTGAAGAAATGAAAATTTGTTAGCCCAGGTTGTGGTTTAACCCCTGTCGGTAACCAAGACCCACACAGCTAGTTGCTTACTCTCATAACCATGGTGGGCTGGGGGAGAGAATCATAAGGACAAAAGTGAGAAAGCTCATGGGTT
>NW_010249371.1:0-7252 GCF_000690775.1 Eurypyga helias | reverse complement strand
TATATGTAGAAATTTGACGTTCATATTTGTGTACACATGAATTACATGTAGGTCCGAGTCATCATTCCGATGCTCTATCTGGACAACTTGTACATACACATTCATACTTGTTTTCTGTGATTACTGCTAGAAGAATTAGCTTTTGTAAATGATTATAACTAAAGATAAAGTAGAAACACAGCATAGATTAAAAAAACCAACCAACCAACCAAAAAAACCCCAAAACCCTAGATTTTTGACATTCTTAAGTGACTTGGTCTGGATTCATTGTGAAGAATTAATGAAAACTGTTGTAGCTTCTTTATCTTACATGCTTTTCTCATCTCTAGTTAATTGGACACTCAACTGGACACTCTGAGTGGGAATTTGGATGAAAAGGGTCTTAGAAATAATCATTAATTCAAATGAAGTAATTTTTTTTCCTTTGGCTAGTTTTGTCCTACATGGAAATAAAAGCTTACCAAGCTAATAGTGCTGTGTGCACTCAACTGCACTTAACTGACAGGTTGAAAGGATTATGAGAAAAAAATTTTTTTTTTAAATTTTTTTTTTTTAAATGAACTCCAACAATTAAGATATTCTGGGGGGACAAAAGAAAGGAAATGAGGTGTCTATGACTCATTCACTTTGTCCTTCCTTCACTTGAGTTTCATGCTTGTGTTTCTAAATATGATGAAAGTAAGTCTTTACTTGCAGATTTTTGAATATATTTTTTTAAGTAAACACTGGTGTATGAGCTTTATATGAGGTTTATGATACATGGGAATTATGTACACCCATGTACCACTGGATTCTGCACACTGATAGAATTATTGCAGACTGTGTTTTGGTCTAATTGTGATGCTGCTAACACTTATCTATGCCACCATCTGCAACCTACCTGTTATTTGGACTGAAGGTCTCTTTTTAATTTGAAATAATTTAAACCAGCAGATAATATAAAAGTACTCCTCCTAACCTTCAAACAACACTTCTGTATTAGTTCTGTAAAAAAATTACGTGAAAAGTGAAGGTAAAGTTCATAAAATTAGAATGCAGTATCCCTCACAAATTGTGTAGTGGACAGAGAGATTTTCAGTTTTCAGGAGTGCTTATATCTTTTTCACATCCTTCGTTTATTTAAATTATTAGTCAAAAAACTTGGGACAGTAGCAGGGCTTTCATCTACTCAAATTTATTCCTCTTGTGTCCCCAGAAATTTTCCTAACAAACCAGAAACATAAAATGGCATACTCTTCCATGGATAACCAGAGGGCATATTTGGAGACGGCTACACTGCCTGACTGGGAGACAGTGATAGCTGGCTCAGAAATAAGATTTTATAGCCTTCCAGTCAAGAAAATTTGCCACAGCAATGATGATGCCATGAACAGAATTTATGGGCTACTGTGTGTTTATCCACTGTCATTGCTAAGCAGTGCAAGCAAGCTAGCAAAACTCCCATCAGCCATAGCATCTGTTAAGCTTTAAATCATAGCTTCAAAATTAGACCCTGTGTTTGCAAATCCAGTGCCATGTAAAAAGTGCCATATGGCCTAGGTCTATTTGAGAGTATATCAGTTTATTTTGTGAAACTGATGAGAGACAGACCCAAAAAACCGCAAGGCATTTACATCAAGAATTTACAATAGTTGACATAGTCATAAGAATCATCCATTTCTGTGCAAACAGGATAGTGGGGGAAAAAAAAAAAAAAAGCACTGACCATACTTTGACTCCAGAATAATGTGAGCAAGAACGAGGAAGAAGAATTTGTATTGGGCTTTTCTAAAGTTTAACAAGATATGAGGGTGTTTGAAAACCAAAACAAATTGGTGCCACGGACAGGATTTGTACAAAATGTCACTTTTTAAATGTAAGCATAATGAATCAGCTCTGCCTGAAATTCCCAAATGGGAAGACCTTCCCTATAGTTTGCAGGCTCTTGAGTGCGCTAAGGTCGGAGGACCATGCAAACATCGGGAAAGTCAGTTGAAAGCAGCTGAACCACTGGAAATTGTGGGTTCAGGAAGACAGGGATGGATTTTGTTAAAAGCATATCAGAAACAGCACCAACAGAAAGAACAATTGTTGTTAGAATGCTCCCACGTGGAGCAACAAATGTAACAAACAGGTGCGTTGCTCTCCTGCTTATGTTTCCTTTTTAACTGGTGAATCTTTATTCTGCTTTTCCTTTCTTTTTGGTTGTTACTATGATATATATGTAGTAAATCATATTAATATTTATATATTAAGCTGGAGTCTGTGTTTTTATTTGGAATCCTGCCATTCAGCAAGACAATAAGGATTTCTTTAAAGCAGGCCAGGCAGTAACCTCAGCAGAAATAATGAAGTAGATGCATGCCCCACAGACGGGAACAGACAATCCTGAAATGAAACCACAACTGTATTTACAAGTCAGAGACAAGCACCAGAGAACAGGCACTAATAACAGGAATTTTTGTACAGTGGTTGATAATGGAAAAATCTTTCCTCAGCAGCTCTCCCCTTAATGTCAAGAACTTCTAAGTCATGCTAAATTGTTCTTCATGAATCAGAAGTGTGATGTGTAAATAGGGGGCTCAGTGTTCATTGTAGGTTGCCACGTTCCTGAGTTTCCAAGTTCAAACAATGAAACACGGTGCTATTGCACCATTTCTCCTGTGTGCTGATAAAGGAAATGGGAAGGTGGTCTTATCAGCATAGAGAATCTATCAACTGGTGGCAAAGGCAACAATAACAGGAAGGAATCCAGAACTTGAAATATTTATCCACTGTCAGATATACACATTGACTAATCAGTAAACTAAAGGACAGATTAGTGGGCAAAGAAACTCTTGAAGAGCAGAGATGAAAATGTGATGACTAAGAAACTTTTCTGAGGTGGTTCTTTTAATTTTAGCAGTTTTATCTTTTTGGATTTGTAAAGGACCACCTCTGTTTATTCATGTAAAAATATATGTCTGTCACAAGACAGATGTTCTTTATTTTTTATTAACATCGTATGCTACGATGAAGAAGCCTCTGATCAGCAGCATGAGAGACAAAGTTAGGGTCATGGCACAGTACGTGTTGATACTACCTAGCTATTTAGCTATAGTATAACATGCATATATTTAAATATAGCAAAGTTAATAATTTAAAAAATGTTAACACCAAAGGAATATCTTTGAAGTTGGAATTGAAGTGGCACACATTTTAGACTTGAAAAAGTTACTAATAAGAAGTTTATTCCTGGCACTCTGCAAGATTTATGGAGATTCTTATCTTCATACATGTGCTAGTTTTATTCTAGCTTAAGGTAATGAAGGATTCTGATCTTATTTTTTAATACAATGGGTCTTGCTTCTGGCAGTTTTATAAAATTTAAATAAGAGACCTGATCAATTGTGCTATGTTAAAAATGATAGTTTGGTGCATTCTAAATTAAAATGCAAAGTTGAGGTAGCAATTTTTTTCATGTTATTTTTATAAAGCTCAAACCTAACATGATTTTAAATCAAGCAATTTAAAATGACTAGTTCAAAACACTTTCCTACTGTTTTGGGTCTTTTAGGAGAGACAGGATTAAATAGTAGGGAATTTTGATGAGACAAATGTTTGAAAATGTTTATATGTGACTTCTTGGTGAGGAACTCATGATTTATAGAATTAAAGAAAATTTTAAAAAATCTTGCAGCAGCATTGTGGCAAGCTTTTAAAGATGGAACAGTCAAGGAATGTAAAACTGCAGTTACTATAGTAACAGTATCTTAGTACTTTATAAATGAATGTGGAGAATTTGGGGATGTACAGTCTGACATAGCAACACTATGAAACTAGTCACATTCATCACTCTTACCATAAATCTGTGTTACATTAGAATGAAAAAAGCCCTTCTGCAGTGGTACATGCAGAGGGGGTAAAAAGGATTTTTCTTAGGGATTAAACATGTGTATGTGAAGATGGACATTGTACTCTAGTAAAATCATGGAATAGAATCAAAGAATTCCTTAAGTTGTACAAGACCTTTAAGATCATCAATTCCAGCTGTTACCTTAGCACTGCCAAGTCCAACACTAAACCATGTCCCAACGTACCACATTTACACACTTGAAATATCTCCAGGGACAGTGACTTAACCACTTCCCTGGGCAACTGGTTCCAATGCTTGACAACCCTTTCAGTGAAGAATTTTTTATAGTATCCAATCTAAACCTCCCCTGGCTGTGGATTAATTACTGGGGGTGACGTATACTAAACATATTAAAGGCCTGGGATTGTTTACGCATTAAGGAAAGGCCTGGTATTGAAGGGGCTTTCAGGGTGGAGTGCAGTTGCAGCTGGCATGCCAGGAATCCACTCCATGGTGGTTCCCTGAACAATACTGCCTGCGCAGCAGCAGGGACGGTGGAGCGGAGCAATGATTCCGCTGCCAGGCTCTGTGAATCACTGCAGAGATGGGAACTTAGTGGTACAATGAACTGATAAGATGCATATTTGCCACCTTGGGCCAACAGTCAGTCATTTTTTAACAAAATCCTGTGCTTTGTGCAAACTTTGCTCATTATAATGTCAATATAATACAGAAACCACACCTCCATCCCAAAAGCTATGTGCCTCTGAGGTGCTAGCACCCCTCACTGAGCTTGCACTCTGAATTTTCTTTATCTATACTTTTAAAAGCAAAGTAAGAGGTTTTTTCAGCAATCATAGGTAAAGGTATGTATGACTAGAGTCACTTAAGCTCCACCTTGAAAATAGAAATAATATAAAAATGGCTCAAGGAAAGGGGGATGTTAGGGAAGATGCCATCATAGATTGCATCTGACTCCTGGGTTCAGCTGAAGAGCTGAGCCCCTCTTTATTCTCATAGGGATGCCTTGGGTGAGATTTAAGCTCTTAATACTAAGTATTTACCTAGGGAACTTAGAAATCTCTCTATATGAGAGTTCTCTTATGCTGCTATATCACTTGGGTAGTTTTATGTTACTAGATTTTGTGCGCTGTCTTATTCATAGTCTCAGTATTTGCACGTGCTTTTACAGTCAGTGTATTATCACCAGCAATCCATCAGAACCTGTGTTTCTGTTGCTTTAATAAACTGCACTTTTATGTAACCATCTGCAGAGGTCTCTTACTGGGCACTGCCAACTCTTTACTGGCTGCGTGATACCGTGGAGTGCGACTAGATGGGAGTGCAGTGTGCTATTATTGAATCCCAAATCATGATAGTTCAGTCACACTGAATGTGGCTGGACTAATAGTGCCAAATTGGATATTGCTCAGATATCTACTCGCTGGATGGTCGCACTCAGAGAGCTGTGGTCAACAACTCAATATCTGAGTGGAGACCAGTGATGGGAGGTGTTCCTCAGGGGTCGGTACTGGGACAGCTGCTGTTTAACATCTTTGTCAGTGCCATGGACGCTGAGATCAAACCTGCTGAAACCTCAGCAGGTTTGCCCATCACACTAAACTGTGTGGTGCGGTTGACACGCTGGAGGGAAGGGATGCCATCCAGAGGGACCTAGACAGGCTGGAGAGGTGGGACCATGCCAACCTCATGGAGTTCAACAAGGCCAAGTGCAAGGTCCTGCACCTGGGTCAGGCCTCTTTGTTAGCGACATGGATGGAGGGATTGAGTGGACCCTCAGCAGGTTTGCTGACAACACCAAGCTGTGTGGCGCAGTCGACATGCTGGATGGAAGGGATGCCATCCAGAGGGACCTAGACAGGCTGGAGAGGTGGGACCATGCCAACCTCATGGAGTTCAACAAGGCCAAGTGCAAGGTCCTGCACCTGGGTCAGGGCAATCCCAAGCACAAGTACAGGCTGGGTGGAAGGTCTCCCCTTCTACTCTGCTCTTGTGAGACCTCACCTGGAGTACTGCGTCCAGCTGTGGGACCCTCAACATAGAAAGGACATTGACCAGTTAGAGCTAGTCCAGAGAAGGCCATGAAGATGATCAGAGGGCTGGAGCACCTCTCCTGTGAAGAAAAGTTGATAGAATTGGGCTTGTTTAGCCTGGAGAAGAGGAGGTTCTGAGGACACCTTATAGCAGCCTTCCAGTACCTGAAGGGGGCTTACAAGAAAGCTCTGTGTTTGTAAGTTTTTGCAGGAGCCTGTAGTGATAGGAAAAGGGGTAACGGGTTTAATTTGAAAGCGGTTAGATTTAGGTTAGATATCAGGAAAAATTTTGTCACAAAGGGTGTGGTGAGGCACTGAAACAGATTTTCCAGGGAAGTTGTGGATGCCCTATCCCTGGAAATGTTCAAGGCCAGGCTGGATGAGGCTTTGAGCAACCTGGTCTAGTGGAAGGTGTCCCTGCCCATGACAGGGGGGTTGGAACTAGATGATTTTTAAGGTCCCTTCCACCCCAAACCATTCTATGATTTTATGATTCTAGGAATTTAATAGATTTTTATTTAGGTGTTTTACTCAATTAACAAGAAATAGCATTTCAGAAAGTTATAACTTTTCCTGCTCAGGTTTATTCCTATTAGATTTTCACAGTATGAATGAGGTGTGTAAAGTTTTCACAATAAAATAGTACTTTAAAACTCAGTCCCTCTTTCAGACTGGCTGCTAGAAATCTTTATAAAGAGCCATTCAGGAGATGAATATTAATTAGAAGCTTAAAAATAACAGCATATTGCAGTGTGATGTCACAGAAGCAGACATGAGCTTAGCTAGTATGATGACTTGCTATAGGTAAATAATTAAAGGCACATGATAAATGGACAAGCTAATTAAACTGTAATGCACATTATTTTAGACATCTGAGCAGTGAAGCATGGCTTTAAAGAGCCCTTTGGCCTTCCTTTCTGAATATCTGTTCCTGATCTTTCTCTAGATACAGCATGCCACCAGTCATTAGTGTTTAAGTGCTTATTGTGGACTGTGAAACTTTGAGGTAAATTATAAATTTGCTTGAGCAGATGGCATATCTTAGTTATGCATTTACTAGAAGTATTTTGATGATTCATAAATGGTTCAAGCAAATATGCCAAACAAATTCAAGTTCTCTCAGCTCCTCAGACAGCAGCCGCGTTCCCAATTTTCTCACTACAGAAAGTGCAGGGGACACACAGGTCAGACAGCTGACCCAAACTGACCAAGGGAGTATTTAATTCCATTGTATGTCGTTCTCTGTTCATAGGCAGAATCCAGTACGCTCCCACTTACACTTGCTAACACTCTCTCTAATTCCTTCATTAGCTGCTTTGCTAACTCCTTTGCTGGCTCCTTTGTGAGTGAGTGTGTGGTTCTGCTAGTTTTCCTGGTCATGCTG
>NW_010249370.1:0-31430 GCF_000690775.1 Eurypyga helias | reverse complement strand
CAGGGAGGGATCACTCACCAGTTGTAGTCATGGGCAAGACAGACTCAAGTTGGGGAAGAAAAATCAGTTTATTTTGTTACCAATCAGGTCAGGGTAGGACAATGAAAGACAAAACAAAACATCTTTAAAACCTTCCCTCCACCTCTCCCTTCTTCCCAGCCTCAGCTTTGCTCCCAATTTCTCTACCTCCAACCCCCAGGTGGTGCAAGGGGGTTGGGAAATGGGGATTGTGGTCATTTCATAACGTTGTCTCTGCTGCTGCTTCCTCCTCGGCAGAGGACTCCTCACACTCTGCCCCTGCTCCAGCATGGGGAGACAGTCCTCCCATGGAGACAGTCCTCCATGAACTTCCTTGTCATGAATCCTACTTATGAGGCCCTCCCCAGACTGCAGGGGTTCTCTACGCCCCCATGACCTTTCATGGATGCAGGGCACAGCCTGCCCTTTCACCACAGGCTGCAGGGGAATCTCCGCTCCAGGCAACTCCTCCCCTCCTTTTCTCACTGACCTGGGCGTCTGCCTTGTTTTCCCTCTCACATCCCACTCCTCTCTCCACACTGATTCTCTCCACTCTGTTTCTGCTCCCTCTGCTGCTTCTCTTTCTGTGTTTTCCCCTCTTAAATATGTTAATTTGCAGAGGTGCTGACTTGCTTGGCCATGGCCAGAGATGGGCCAAATTGAGTTTCCCTGTGGTCCTTCCCCCGTTATCAGAACCCCCCACCACAGAAACCCAACACAATCAGGACAACACAAGCTTGTCATTGCTTCCCTTGATTTTTGCTCCTTTTCTGTAGCGCAAGGTGGAGGATACATTTTCCAGCATATGGTGTCCAGGAGATTTCCATCTAGTTCTGCATGACTTTTTCAGGATTTTGAAGACCTTCCCTTTAGTTTCATTAAACAATATGACACGCTGGGCACAGACCACACCTTCATTTGTTAACTATTAATTCTTTCAAATTCTTTCAAGCATTCAAATAGCAACTGATCAGTGCCTCAGACAGCCCAGAAGAAGGATGTATGTGTCCATATCAATCTCTGTAAATCATGGAAGGCCTACAGAAAGTGGACAGGAACTGTTTTGTTTAGGTGTGGGTTGCTGCTTTGCCTTTGTGTGTTTTGTTTTGGTTTTTTGTTTTGTTTTTTTTTTTTTTTTTAAAGCAAAAGCTGTGTAACATCAAATAACATCATGGAGAGGCAGAGTAAAAGCAAACAGAACAGTAATAGCTACTTCACACAGCATATGTCTATGATGAGGAGATCCATTCTATAGCTGAATGTTACAACTGATAGTTTTCTTTACAGCCCAGGCAACTACATGTTTGCACTCAGGAGAATCTGTCCTGTTAATGACATTATGTTTTCACTGAATGCATGCTTCATGTGCTTTTTGCTTCTTCTGCCCACATGAGACAAAGTAAGATTATTCCTCCTCATGGGAATTTGCAGAGTCTCCTGACCCACATGCTGTGTATAATTCTTTTTTCTGCAAGCCTTGACTGTGTCGCCTGGGATACAATTTTTCCAAAATTCTCAGAAAGCAAGTAACACACCTCAACTTTTGCCCAATTACCAGAAAGTAGAACTGAAGTTCTTTTTACCTGCTGTCTCAGAAGAAACTCAGAGTATTTTCACCTAGTAACTTCCCCTACAAAACATCCATCTCCACTCAAAATATTTTTAGATATTTCACGTTTGTATTTAGACAGGAAAATTAGTCTGCCTGTGGGGTTATGCAGCACATGAGGAGGTTCATACTTCAGCATTATTAGCTGAATGCTTTTTTTCATAGAATGGAGAGGCACTCCAATTTGATCTGTTTCCTGTTTGAGTTACATGAAAAACTAAAACCCATTGGAGATGGGGAGAAATTTCAAGCAGTGTTGTGAGTTGCACTTATGTGCATTTTATAGTAGCACAAGGCAATGTCCAGGCCCCTGCTACACTGTGGTTTACCTAGCCTGATTAGGACTCTCTAGCTCCTTCTTCATAGTGAATTACCAAGAGCAATGTAGTGTTGTCTATAATATATGTGCCTTGCAAAAGAAAAAAGATGGATCCTGTTGTGAAGGAACTTTACTTGTCCAGGGTGCACTCAACACCTTCATCCATGTCACTAATGAAGATGTTAAATGGTATGGGACCCAGCACCGACCCTGAGGAACACCGCTCGTTACTGGTCTCCACTCAGACATTGAGTCATTGATCAAAACTATATGTGTGGCCACCAAGCCAGTTATTTATCTACTGAGTGCTCCATCCATCAAATCCATGTCTCTCCGATTTAGAGACAAGGATGTCATGTGGGACAGTGTTGAACACTTAGACCGGGTAGATGACATCAGTCGCCCGTCCTCTATCCACCAAGGTCGTGACCCCATCGTAGAAGGCCACCATGTTCGTCAGGCACGATCTGCCCTTGGTGAAGCCATGCTGGCTGTCACCAATCACCTCCTCATTCTCCATGTGCCTCAGCATGGTTTCCAGGAGGATCTGCTCTGTGATCTCGCCAGACACAGAGGTGAGACTGACTGGCCTGTAGTTTCCCGGTTCCTCTTTTTCCCCTTTTTAAAGATGGGGGTTATGTTTCCCCTTTTCCAGTCATCGGGAACTTCGCCAGACCGCCACGACTTTTCAAATATGATGGATAGACTTAACCATTTGCCCCCACATCTTCCACTGTCTGCAGCCTGGAGAGAACAACCCTGCTCCCAGGAGCGACCACAGCAGTGGTAAGGAGGCTTGGGCATTGTTCCCATCATGGGCCAAAGGCTTTGTGAGCAATAGGTTAAAATACAGTGACAAAACCAGGCAGCTCAGCAGCCTGTCATTTTTATTGCTGTGAAAAAAAGTCAGGTTGTAACACAGCATGCACCACAGACACAAACCTACAGCCTGAGGTTAATAACAACATTGACACAGTCTTCTCCATTGAGGCACTTTGAATGGCAGCTGCAGAGTCACCCCTACGCCTTTTTCTTGGAAACTTCTTTCTCATTTAGCTTCTCCACATTCTCTTGCTTTGACTTTGGACATACGTCCCTGAAAAATAGACTGCTTTTCCTCTGAAACTGAATACTGCACACAATATCAGCTGGGTTTGTGTGAGCTGATAGGACCAACAAGAGAGGGCTTACACTCCAGAAAGCCCTCAGAAAACAAAATATCTAATTGAATATGCCTGACTGCATATATACCTTGAGCTTTAACACTGAGAAAACGTAGAACACCACTGTGGAGATACACTTTTGTACCTTAATACAGGCCTGTACAGGGTGAGGTAGCTATTTGCTAATTAAATTATGTCAACAGCAACTCTGAAAGCAGAAGCATCTTATAGCATGGTGGTAGCCATAGGCTGAGAATGATGCTGTTATCAGCGAAGGTAACTTGTGTTGTGGTTCAGGCCCAGGTGGCAACAAAAGATGACATGGCCATTCACACACTTCATATAGGTGAGACAGACTGGCCTGTAGTTCCCTGGATAATAATTTTTTCCCTTTTTAAAGATGAGGGTTATGTTTCCCCTTTACCAGTCAGTGGGAACTTCACCAGACTACCATGACTTCTCGAATATGATGGATAGAGTTTTCACAACCTCATCCACTAGTTCTTTCAGGACCCACTGTTTCATTTCATCAGGTCCCATGGATTTGTACATCTTCAGGTTCCTTATGTGTTCCGAAACATGATCCTCTCTAACCATGAGTGGCTCTCCATTCTCCCAGTCCCTGCCCTTGCTTCCTGTAACTCCGGGGGTATGGCTTGTGCCCTTGCCAGTGAAGAGTGAGGCAAAAAAATCATTGAGCACCTTGGCCTATCACTGTTAACACAGTTTGGAAGCACAGAGGGAAAAAGGGACAGGATCAGAGCATCAGAATACTTGAGGCACACAGGAATACTTTGTGCTTTGAAGAACAAGGTTTTCTGTGGTTCAGAAGTTGTGTTTACCAAACTAGCTCTAAGAGCTTTCTAGTGCTTAACACAGCTGGTCAACAAATATGGTCCTTAATGCTGGCTCTTAAAACATTTTGTAGATACAGTATGGCTGGCATGCATCAAGGGTCAGTAATTTTTAGGATGCTCTGGGTAAGTTTATAACTCTAATGTCATCCCCTCTGTGTGCATGTGTGTGTGTGTGTGTGTGGTGATCTGAACATGCTGTGGCTTATCCGAGAAGATCTTTAGAAGTCCGTTTGCTTCTGTGATCCCTCTCTGCCTTGAGATGACAGGATTTCCTGAGGATCCAGTAGACACAACACGTGGTTGCCACAATTCCAAGCACCTTGGCAGAAATGCACATGTCCCCGTTTTCATCCTAGCCACAGCTGAGTGTGTGTGGGCAAAGGGTAAGGGTAAATCCTTGCTGCAGGATAACGTGTTCTGCCAGGCTCCATGGGTCCTAGGACACCTCTATGCAACACAGAGTTGGTTGAAAATGCCTGTTGATTCACTAGATGGAGAAAATCATGCTGGGACACCATATGGAATGGAAATGCCTGACGGAGGGTCACATTTAGTAGAAAGAGTCATACGAAACAACTGACACTGCACCAGCCAGGTTAAAAATATCTATGTGCCGATGTCAGCTTCCTTTTATTTTTTTTCTTAGAATAGCAGTAATGACCTTGGCACAAAGCACTGCCTAGAGACAAATGACCAGCTGGGATTAATGGTGCTTGACTTAATTTCTGCCCATCAGTGCCTCCCTTTTTTGAAATGCTCTGTGCATTGATTATTATTGATTCATCCATTGATTGTGTCCAGGGTCTGTAGTTAGAAGCTGAAGTACTGAAGGCACCCTGGAGACTCTTCTAATAAAATGAGTTTGTTTAATTCATAGACTACTTCAGGTGCTTTAGAAAGAAACGTCATAAAGAGAGGTATGAAAGGCAAAGAGCACTTATAGGACAATGGGACCTAGACTCCTCTGGCCATTAGAGTTGATGGCACGTATCAAATTACGTTGAATAGGAGTGGCATCTAAAGGAGGATCATAGAGGAACCTGGAATGTATTCTATATCCCACCCCTCAAGGGGCAATAATATTCCAAGTAAGAAACTCCATCAGACAGCCTATGCCAAAGGCAGAGGAGGCATTTGGGGTGTTAATGTCCCATCTTTTGTTGGAGACATTACTATTTTCTTTCCCTTCAGAAACACAAAAATCCTCTTTTTCTGCAGATTACCTGGACATGTTTAGTTCCTTTGTCCCTTGCACTTGTTGATGTCTGACCTCATCTGTTCTACAAGGAGCTGTATCTGAATAATTAATGTAGCACCCTTCAAGAAATCAGATGGATTGTTTTTAATAACTGCTTTGTGACAGGATTTGCAAATTGAAAAAGAGAGGGAAAACATTTTAAAAGATGATATGATTTAATAACCTGCCACCTACATATTTTCTCTTCAATTTGCCCTTCTGAGATTCAATGCAAAGGATAAATTAAAGCAAACAGGAGCATCTTTGGGTGAGTTCTTTCATGTCTTTTGATGTTCCAGTATGCATCAAATGTCAGGAATGTACATGAAAGAGGAAGTTGTGGTTGAAAGTGTTCCCAAATACACATCGCTGAGGTGCTTCCAAAGTGTTGATGGCTGCCAGGAACCCTATGGTGATGCAAACCCTATTGGAAAAGTTGTCCTGCTTCTGAAGAAAGTGGATGGATTTTTCATACCAAAAAGAAATGAGGTAATGTTGGCTGAGGAATTGCTTCTGTGTTTCTGATTTGCAAAGCATTTTAAAAGAACTAGTTATGGTATATAACCCCCCACTTTATTCACTACTTGGCCAACAGAAGGAAGAAGTTTGGAGGTCATAAAAGGTAGAGAGTTCTAGTTCCTGCCTATCTCTGCCCACTCATTTATTGCTGACTTTGTGACCCTGTTTAAATCTTAGAATTGTTTTGTTTCACATACCTTACTATTAAAATACGATTACTGTTTTCTTCTTCCACAGAACACCTACATATTTTAATGGTGCAGAGTGCACTGAGGTCTCTACATAGGAAAGGACTCCTACTGTGTTACTGTGAATGAGAAATAAAGGAGCTTGGTGAGATTAACTGTCTCCAAGCTATAAAACTGAACTATTTCTTCAGAAACAATCAAATTCACATAATCAGTTTATTACAAAAATACCTTCTTATGTGGGAGAATAAAAAACAGACTTGAGAAAGTTGTGATCTCTATGGGTCTGAGGTCAGTTCTCTAGAACTTTTTTTTTTTAAAATTATGGGTCTATAATAAAAACTGTGATGCCTCAGAGATGTTGTGAGTATCTATCTAAATACATCCATCAGAGCTCATGAGGGTTATCTTCAGTCAATGAGGAGAAATAGGATTTTTCACAATGTGATTTAGCCGATCTTATTTGTGCGTCCACCTTAAGATGAGGCGGCACCTATGATCCACGGCTTTGTTTTCTTTTAACTCTAATGGGACATTGATGTGTCTAGGACCTTAATGCTATTTTAAAAAATCATGCTTAGGTAGATGAATGTCATATCTAATGTATGCCAAATGTCACCAAGACATCCTCAGTCTAATGAATCAACATAAAAGGGGTGCAAAGAAGAGATTGGGTCTAGGTTGTCTTCTGGAGCAGAACACTATCAATTCAGTTTCTTATCCCTCTATTTTTCTGTAGACCAATGCATATCCAACTAGCCTGCTGGTTTGAACACAGGTTTTCAGTATCATGGATGAGTTTTGTAATCAGTAAGCTATTGTATAAAGGAAGATGAACTCCATATTCTGTATTTTAGGAAAAGGTTTCAGAGTGGGTGTGGAGGTTTCTTGGCAATGTTGGTCCCTGACAGTCCCTCCCTGAAGGTTAAACACCTTGATTTGGAGAGCTGCGATATATATGATCATGTCCTCCTGGATAACTTGAAGCAGCCTTCCAGCAAAATTATGTGGATCCCAGTCTAAGATGCTTGACTTTTCCTGACCTACAATGGCAGCCTAGTTGTCTAATGGAATCATGTGAATTCTGTGAGGTTTAAAAACTAAATGCCATCATGGCAAGCTAAGCAAAATCTACATATTCTGTGTTTTTCTCTGGATAAATAAAAGCCTTGTTATCTCCTTGCAGTGAACACTTTATGTCTGTGTGTTTAGTTAGCCTCATTTCCTCAGTGGCACAGGGTTGGAATCCATCTAGGGAAATAATAAAAAATCAGGAGTTGGCACTAATGCTGTAGTCCTTCTTTTAACCTATGGAAACATCCATGCACAGACATTAATGAATGTAATCCATGCTTTGTGACAACTTGCTTTCTTCCCTTCAGCTTGATCTACTGAACTCTGTGTGGCTGTTTTCCTTGCTTCTGGAATACTGCCTCTGATTTGATGTAATGTAACTTGGCCATTCTCTAGAATCTCCATGGGATACTACTCTCTCCTTTCAGATATTCAAATAGTTTGCTTTTCTCTGTACTGTTTTCCTCCCATTTTCATTTTTTAGAACTGCTGGAAGGTTATTATAGTCTGCACAGTCCTGTACAAAAGATACCAGTAGCAAAGGCAAGCATTACTGCTAGTGCCATCCTGAGTAGTGAGCTGCCACATCTTACGCTCATTTCCCATGTGGGTAATTCTATAAACCTGTGGGTTCCCAAAGTAAACAAATGTAATCTTTTTCTGGAAGATGCAATACGTTGGCAGGTAAATCTTAATGATAATTGCCTTTAATTAGCACTCCCACCAGATGACAAATCTTTCAGTCACAGCAGAGTGTCACTTGAAAATGTGCATATTCTTGTTTTGCTTTTGAAAAAATATATATATATATAAATCAGACATAATGCTTTTACTCTATTACCATAATTTTTCATTAAAAGCAGGGGGAAGAAATGAGGGGTGAAAGGGAGAAAATGAGAAATGGCTTTGAGGAAAGGAGCCTACTTTGAATGGAGGACTGTACTCCATTCTGCAGCCAGTTTCCTATTTCCAACAGGTACTACTATCTCACACTCTTCCAGTCACATCCAAATTTCCTTCACGAACATTATGGAGAGGTTTATTTGTGAATAGTTATAGAGAAATGCTGAGTTTACTAAGCCAGACTTTCCCAGACTGAGGATTGAATATATCCAGTGGGGACTTTCTGTGACTAGCAATGTTTCGAATGAGTGAAAAATGGGATGCAATGTAAGTACTATTTCAAACCGGGATACCTATACTAAAATATATGAAAGATATGTTTTCCTTCTTTATTGCATGGAAACTAGAAAGGCCTTAAAATCAATTTCTAGGACATTCATTATCCATCTGAGGTAATTTATCACTGAGGTCAGAGAGGCTGAGCATAGCTGCTGTTGTAGATGTCCATATCACAGAGAGTTAACTCGACTTACATTTCTGAGGTTTTCTTGGAAATAAAGAGTAATTAGAAATTATTCTTAAAACAATTGGTGAAACTCAGAAGAATCAGAAGCATCACGTGAGAGAAGTCTGTACTGTGCATTGCTTCCCTACTGCCACTCCTTCCACATGCATACTAAGAAATGTGATAACACAACTGTGCCCATTATGCAGGGCAGCCTATTTCTTTCTTTTCATTAAGTGAGAAATACAGGTACCATACACTGCCTTTTTAAGAGGTACATGATTAAATACTGCCATAGGTACAAAGTGGGTATTGATAGTTCTGAAGAAATCATCTTTGAATAAAGGATAAGGACTCATGGGATTCACAGTGATTTTTTAGTTCCTATGGAAGCAATTTCCATTTAGACTAAGGATTGTTGTGCCCAAAAAGTACAGTTACTGATCTCAGATGGGAGTGTTCATGTAGGACTGCTGCCTAACCACCTTGTATTTTGTGGAATTATTATGCCTATCTAAATATGTGACTGCTCTTGTCTTTATTCCTTTATAGTACATCCTATCCATTTTTTTTCTGAGATCTTGAATCCTAGTCTCCAAAATGTTTTCAAACATTTTCCAGTTTTATATTACTTGCTAATTCAATAAGGACAGTCTATATTTCTTCATCCAAGTCATTAAAGAAAGCATTTAACAAAGTTGGATGTATTCTTGCAGAACCCTATATCCAATTCCTTCTTTCAGTCTGGCATTAAACTATTGATAATTAGTCAATGAATCCACTTCCCCATGTTTCACTTAGTCTGTTCTGTACTCTCACTTCTTAAACTGTAAGGAAGAGATGTCAGCATTCCTGTAACTTGCAGAGTTGCTCTGAGGATAAATCTAACTGTGGCTGTGAGACCTAACATGCTACTGTGGGCTGAAAAGCAAATTTTGTCCACCTTCCCATGATCCTGACTGTCGGAGTCTTTTTCATCAAGTGCAATTAAAAGCATCATATACACATGTTTATTCTGTTCCTTTATCTACATCTAGAATGTTCAAATTGGAATTCCAACGTTAATTGGAATTTTCTGGAATATGTCCAGACAGAGTTGGTTTTCTTTGTCAGGGGGAAACAAGTTCCCTCTGAGATCTTAGGAAAGGGAGCTGATTCAACATATTCTCTTACACAAAAGTCTAAGGAATGGCAAACAAACCAAGAAGAAACAGTGAAAAGAATGACCAAGGGACTTCAGAGAATGTCAACTTTCCCTCCTATGCTCTGGCCCAGAGTTCCAAAATGCTAAAAGTACTTATCTCCCGTTGACTTACATGGGCACTGAGTAATTCAGAACTGAGATTGTATCCAGATCTGTCTAAGTCTTTTTATCCTGACCACAATCTAGCCTTTGTTTTAGTGCTGCAGAATGAAATAATTGACTGTACTGGATTATGCATACCAGTTTATACCATGGCCAAATTATGACATAGTAAAGCCCTCAACAGTAAGGGCTATTGTTTAATTACAGGACATAAGACCGTGAGGGCCTCAGAGAAGAAAAACAGAGTGCTTGTTTCAAGACAAAAGAGGAATAGGTTCATCCTAATTAGAAGTTGCCCTTAGGTCAATTTATAGCCTCCCAGAGCTCTCCACCCACAAATATGTCATTATTTATCTTGAGCACTCCTACTGTTACATGTCTGGTAAAAAGTTATCCATACAAAGGTTGACTGCCAACTCATTCTAGATATGTCAGGCCTCCTGTTTGACATGATCCAACATTCAGGGGCCACACAGATTTTGCATGAATCCCAGAGAAGGAGTTTGCTTCCTCTTGATCAAAGCTCATATTTATTCATTCTTTTTTTGGTCCTATTGTTGTTCCAAGTTACTGTTCTGTTGAATGAAAAGTGACAGGTATCTCCAGAGGCCAACTGAGATCTTCAGACTACTGAATTGTCTTTAGGAAATGCCTCCTTCTTTCCATTGTGTAAATAAGGAAAGCAGGGTTGCTCTGTGCCTAATTTAGATTCCTTTGTTAAACACATTTCAGTCTGCTATGCTATGATAGTCAACAAACTTAGAAGCAGCCAGAAACGTCAGATTATGCATCCTGTGTATCCTAAAGTGTTACTAGGCCATTCTATCTATCAAAATAATGTTTCATATCAATTTCTATTTTTCTGTCCCTAAAACCAGCCAGTGGGAGAGGGAAAGCTCATTAGCGCCCTTTGCATTCTAAACATTTAAATTCTACACCTCACTGGACTTGTACATTCTTATTGTGTTGAGGATGTCAGCAACGTAAATACAAGATTTTAAATTGCTGATTTCTGATAAATTTTAAGGGTATTTTTATGAATTTACTGCCAGTGACTCCTGACCACTATTTTAAATGTTTATCAGAGGTTTTCCCAGGTTTGTTTTTCATTATTCAAAAAGAAAACTTGCCATTTTTCTAATTGCTTCTTGTTCTTTATGTATTTGATTCACTGTAATTATCTAATATGGTATTAGGCAATACCTTAAAAAAAACCTTCTATAACCCCTTTACAATGTAGTTATCAGAATTCCACCAACTGCAGCTATTAAGCCTAAGGGGCTGCACAGGTGGAGCACCAGCTGAGCATACCATAGCACGCATCCTCACCCCATGAAGTTGGTGTCCTCTGGGACCACATGCAATAAAAATGCATTACCATGTTGTCCATATGTCACCACTGCTAATATCTGGAAGGTAAAGTTAACCATGTGGTTCTGCTTCCTTTTCCATCTCAGATTCATTTTCTGGTTCTCTTGATTTTTGCTAGCACAACTTCATGTTTCTAATTCTCCATATGTGAACAGTTGCTTTTCTGTTAAATAGATTTCTTTAGTGTAAATATTTGAAATAGGAACCTTTTCCTCCATATTTTTATATCAAGTTTTTAATTTAAAAATCAACTGACATTCATCATTTCCTAAAGTGTTTTTCCTAATGATAGCAAAACAGCAGCTTAGCGTACCTGTTCTTTTTGCCTAAGGACAGGTCATGTTTTCTGCTTCTTGCCTAACTCCATTTTGTTAATTAATTTTCTGGTTCTCTCACCCTCAAAAGTATCTTCTGTTTCTCTTTTTTTCTTTTTTTTTCTTCAGAGCTACTACAGCTTTTTTCACTTACTTTTTTTTCATTGTTTCTAGGGCTTTTTTTGCTGTCATTGCTGGAGCTGAATCAAAGAATATTCAGTCATAGTTTTGAAATCTTTCATTTTCTAGTAGAAAATATATGAGTTAAAGTCAGTGGAACTTACTAAAAGAGAAACAATGTAAAGTTTTCTGATGATGAGAAATAAAGAGAGTTCAGCATTCACATTCAACTCAAGGTAGTTTTGCTAACTTCAGGCAGGTTATTCCTAAGTTTAATTTGATTTTATGATTTTTTTTTTCCTGGCATACTTAATGTTGTCTGAAAGAAGGCAGGCGTGTTTTGTTTCTTGGGGAAACGAAACCACCAGAAGATGCCAGTATTTCAAAATACCTTAAAGAATGATGGGATTAGGAGAGCATTAATCCTCTCTGTTTGGAGTGAGCCTTTATTTCTGCTTATGTCCTATACAGGAGTTTTGCTTTCCCTAGTGCTTTGCTCAGGACAGATGACTTGAGAATCCTGATAAATATTGCTGCCTCCTGAAACTTCTAGGTATTTTCTCATTCTCACTTGCATTTTAGATGGCTCTATCTTAGATTACCTCTGAAATCCTGACACAACTGCATTGTCTGATCCAGCTGCAACTCTTCTGGGTTTCCCTGTGGGCTGACAGAGAATCAGATTGCTGTTCCTGAACAGGTGTGTCTAGCTGCTCAAAGACAGCATCTCTGGTGATGTAAATTCCTCTTTGGGCACTGACTGCATTGCTTGTTACCATAGTACCTTGCCTCCAAAATATTAACAAAGTATACAGTGATCTGAGACAGAGAAAAATCACCACTTCAGCTTTCATGATACAGGAAAGGGAGATACATTAAGTTGGAATTAGTGGGAGCCTGGAAATTGTAGCCTGAGGTTTTTCACAGATTAAAGGCTGAGGGAAGTCACCAATGCAGCTCTGCAAAGCTCCTGCTCTGAAATTTGCCCTGGAGGAAACTTCCACTATTTGCTGGTTAAGCATAGAGCCTAAAGAGACAGGATAGACAGCGTCATGCTGGCATCCTAAACACAGCAGCAGTCAGTGGAGAGAGACCGTTTTCTTGTTTCAGAAACCGAAGTTTACCTTGCCAGTGCACTTGGTGCCCAGGAGCCACTCGGTCTCTCAGCTCACTCTCCACTGCCCCAGAAGAGCATCTCCACTATCTGCTGGTTTTGTGGCAGTCCTTTCCTCCCACTCCCATGTGCTCAAACAGCCAAAGACAGCAGGTGCTGAGGTCAGCCCCTTGGGGTACCTCCTGGCACCCTCATCTTGGATTTTTGCTGTTTGGAGTGGCTCACCAGTGCCGGGGCTGGCTCTCTGATGCTCTCGCTCATCCCACCCAACAATGAATGTATTTAGTCTTCTGATTTAGCCCAAACAAAAGGTATCATTTACATGACTTCAACCAGGCCTGCAGCTGATCTGCGCTGAAAATGTTTGATGGCAGTCTTTGAAATCTTCCCACATAATGCTACATACAAGATGTTACTTGTGTGAATGCTAATGAAATTTAAATGTCATGAATACAAGGTCTCATTTAGAATATGCTAAATGTAAAGAACACTACAGATCCTCAAAGGCATTTGATTACATAATTCCTTGAAACCAATAGCTGTCCAAAGAAGGACAACAAAGCTGGGGAAGGGTCTGGAGCACAAGTCCTTTGAGGAGCGTCCAAGGGAGCTGGAGGTGTTCAGCCTGGAGAAGAGGCTCAGGGGAGACCTTATCGCCCTCTACAGCTACCTGAAAGGAGGCTGTAGAAAGGTGTGAGTTGGTCTCTTCTCCCATGTGACGAGTGGTTGGACAAGAGAAAATGGCTTCAAGTTGTGCTAGAGGAGGTTTGGACTGGATGATAGGAAAAATTTCTTCACTGCAAGGGTTATCAGGCATTGGAATGGGCTGCCCAGGGTGGTGGATGAGTCACCATCCCTGGAGGTATTTGAGACGTGTGCATGAGTTGCTGAAGGACATGGTTAAGTGGTGGACTTGGCAGTGTGAGGTTAATGATTGGACTTGAACATAAAGGTCTTTTCCAGCCTAAATGATTCTATGATTTTATGTAGCTAAATACCTTCAGGACAGACATAATCTGTTATTGTGGGGTATAGGAATGAATGGAGACAAGGCAACATGACGTCAGGCCTAAGAGGAAGCTTATGTTGCTATTGACCCACATGTCTTCCAGTTTTCCCATGCATTATCTTTCAGTCCATTGCTCATGGTTATGAGTCTTAGCAGTCACAACGAGTTTCCAGACCTCAAAAAAACCCAGAAATAAATCTAGAAAATAATACCAGGCTACCTGGAATACGGGATACAGCTCCACAACAAAGAACAAACCACTTTCCCATCCCATCAGTATTTATCCCATTTGTCCCATTTGTCCTTAGTGAAATAACACTCACTGAGAACCACTTGTTCTTGTAGTTGTTCTTACATTTAGGGTCTTTGCTACCTGGGATGTCAAACTGTTCCTTTTCTAGGAGAAGAAATCAATAGCTACTGACACTGACCCTGATCTTCTTTACTTTGTATTATTCTTGAAACATTAGATTCTGCAAGCACTTTACACACCAAATCCAAGTAGTTGTACATTTATGCTTCTTCTCATGGAAAGTCATATTTTATGACTAGTCATATCCTTAGGCTTCACTATCTAGGAGAATAAAAATAAATTACGTTTATGTCACCAAACTATAGTTCTGATGCTTTGTAGGCTGTTCTGTGACTCCCTCATGCATTGTATTTCGGAATTGGGTGTAATATGAAATGAAAAATAGGTACATGTTAACTTTCTTATTTAAAATGCATACTAGGGTTGCTGCTCTTGCTGTGTTTCTTCACAGCTTTTCCAGGATGCAGCATCAGGGTAAACAGCCACAATACGCAAAATCTGTTTATTTTAAATTTCCTTTTTATTGTACCAGTCTGAAACACTAGGTACTCCATAAAGTTTAAAACAACAACATCAAGCACACCATTGATAAGCAAACATATAAATTAAACAACCTTATAAATCTTCAGGTTATATTTCACAATCGGTTCATTGGCAGATAAGCCCATGAAGTCTTGGGCTAACTGCTTTATCTCTCCATGTATTTGTGTATTCTTCCTTTCTTTCTCTGCCTTAGATAAGTCAGAGCTAGACTTTGAACAAGCAGTTCCCCTCCTCATCATGTGAACAGTGCCCAGGGGAGTTCAGTCCTGTTCCCTTCCTTCCAACTTCCACCACCAAAGGCAACATGAACCATGAATGGAAGTTCACTAATCTATAGTGCCACAGCTGGCATTTATCTCTCCTGCCTTAAGACATCGTCCCTGTAGATACATCCATCTGAGCTGGTCAGCTTTGGTTCCCTTGGCAGTCAGTATGGAGAAGCAAGCACTTTGAAGATATTAATTCCTCTGGCATGTTTTGGCTACTAACGTTAGAATAACAGGAATTATGGCTTGAATTATCTATACAATTGTAGCTGGATCTCCACTGGGCAGTTCAGAATAACAAGCTCAAGCAGAAGTGACCAGTTTAAGTTAAGAGAAATTACGCCACTTGGAGCTTGGCTATTCTCTTCTTTTTAGAGGATCTCCATCTATTTGGGTAAGCCAGCTTTTTGTCTGCTTTGCACCCCAGGAACAACACAGAGGATGTTCAGCCAAAATGTTGCCCAATTACTCTAAGCACTCCAGGAAATCTCACAGACCTGTATGAAATAAGGATATCGACCAGTTGGAGTGAGCTCAGAGGAGGCCACAAAGATGCTCAGAGGGCTGGAGCACCTCTGCTATGATGAAAGGCTGAGAGAGTTGGGCTTGTTCAGCCTGGAGAAGCGAAGGCTCCAGGGAGACCTTATTGCAGCCTTCCAGTACCTGAAGATGGAAGGGGGACTACAAGGAACTACAAGGAAGATGGAGGGGGGACTTTTTACAAGGGCCTGTAGTAACAGGACAAAGGGTATCGGGTTTAAGCTGAAAGTGGAGTGGTTTAGATTGGGTGTCAGGAAGAAGTTCCCTGCCCATGGCAGGGGGGTTGGAACTAGATGATCTTTAAGGTCCCTTCCAACCCAAACCATTCTATGATTCTGTGAAATCAATTCAACTAGTTTCTCGTTTTGAAGGATAATGGAGGAAAAAAAATATGAACTTGAGGATGGCAGGATCTGATTTTTTTGTTTCTCTGCATTAACACTATAAATAGAAGGAAGATGAGCAGTGACAAAAGAAGGTCTCTTGAAAGGTGAGTTTGATTACTCCCAGTGCACAGTGAGGGCATTCCTACCCCAGTAAGTCCTTCAGAAACTGTGATTCTTGCATGGCCACAGAAGTCATGAAGAATGGCAGCCAAGTGCTTCACAGTGTGTCCCTCCACTTCCAGCTGTCTGGAACCTGACCCAAGGTACAGAAACCATTTCTTTTTTTGAGAGTTCTTTTTGATTTGAATGTGAAAAAGATTAGAGACATGGAAGCTTTGCATCAAGCTGAGCCTATCCAAGGATGGCTCTTCAGCTGGTATTAACAGGAGTCAGTCTTTCAAAGCCATGAAAACATTATGCATCAGAATCTAACTTAGTGTCTTTTTTCCCAAGTGAATGGATTTGCAGGATAGTGGAAAGGGCAGAGGATGCCAGCTGAATAAAAAACTTATTCCAAATACTGGTGCTTTTCATAGTTTCATCTTTGTACTCCACAAAGGCAAACAACAGCATGACATTGAGTAAAACCATATTTTGGCAAATCATGAATGAAAATTCATTATTTTAAAGATAATTTTACTATTTTAAGCAAGTGACTCAGATTTTTTTTTGCAGTTTGAGGAAGCTGATAGTATTCTTTAAGAAAACAATCTGAAATGTACTAAATAAAGCTTGTTGTTATTTTGCACCTACATATTTGTGCAAAACTACCAAAGGAGAAAGCATTTGCTGATGATCAGTGCAGTACATTCACTGCATCACAGAAGGTGACTCTCATTCTAATTTCATTTTAGCCAGAGTTTGAATTCCACTTCAGTGTTTATTTGTAAACATCAAGATGATATGGACCAGATCTTTTAGATGATACTGTTCCTGAAACAATAGCTATCTGTGATTACAAGATTTAATTCACTTCAGCTTCATCATTATCTAACTGCAGAAATTTATGAATATATCTCCCTTAATAACAGCTTGCATCAGTCACTTCCAGGCATTTTATCTTTATTTCTGAGATAGGACAAAGAGTCCTCCAACTCCCATTTTTTTCTTTATTTACACACACATACACACTTAAAGAATCAAGAGGAGAAAAAAATTCTTCTCTAAACAGCAGTTTTCCTCGTTATCTCTCAGTTCACAGGAACAAGGTGTACACTCTACTTCCTTTAAGAAGAAATATCTCCTGCTCTAAACTGACAGCTTGCATGCAGTCTACATATACATGAACAATGTCACAACATCTTATCAACAAGTGCAGGAAATACCCATGCCACATATAGACATGGCCATATCCATGACCTTACAAAGGGGAAAGGTGATTTTTCTTAAAATATGAATTGAAAAAAAAATGTTTTCACTGGTACATGCTCTCAGACTCACACTCATGAGCAGCAGCATGTTTGCAGTGACCAGACATCAACCCAGCAGCCAGGCATCACATCTTGTGTCAAAATATTAGATCCAGGATCCATTGCAATAAGATGGAGGAGAGGTAACTCCAAATGTCAAGCCTTTCTTGGTCTCCCAGGTTTTTCTCAGGATATGTGGGCTTCCAATATACATTATTCTAGTCTTTCAGGTCTGGCCGTGATCAATATCTCCATCCTGTCCTACCTCTGTGAATCATCAGATCACCCCCACCATCCTTCATCTCCAGGTCTGGGTGTCTTGTGAAGTTGCAGGCAGACGTGCTGGAGTCCTCCTAATCTTTGTGCCCTTTAAACAGTCCATTCTGAGAACCCTGCCCCTGACGTATGCTCCTGCTGGTGCCTCCACAACCAGCCATCCCCATGCATTCTCTATTCACATCAGTCTTAGTCTTCCTATTACAGTGCTGTACACTCTGACTAACGTCAATGTATGTCATTAAATTGTAATGTCAGGTTACACAGACTGTTAAAAACTCAGGCTTTGCTTCTTGATAACCATTCATCTCTCCTGGTGCATGGAATTTCAATCTAATACAGCATACCACCAAGGACAAAATTTGGGTTTTATGCTTTTTTTTTAACTTGTTTAAAATAATTGAGCATTTGTTTTGAATTTCCAGGTGAGGTTGATTTTAATTGTCTTCAGCTATCTAGAATTAATTTTTTACCTAGTCTTTGCCAACTAGATATGGTCACTGCAATAAATCATGTATTTGACTTGATGCCCCATCCTAAAATAGATGTTTGAGGTAGAAGAGATCAACCTCTGATGAAAAGTATGTTTCCTTGCCACTGACAAGAAGGAACGTTAGAATTGGTTGACTCAAGTCAGTGGACTTTTGGTTGGTGCAAGTTGCATAAGAGGTATCCTACCTTTGACAGAAACACAGCTGAAAATGCTTCAAGATGATCATCAAACCACAAAGACCCACAACATGCTCTGACTATCCAGTACTTGTCAGACACTGTCATTCTGAAGAGGTAAAGAAAACCAATGGAATTCTAGCTATAAAGAAGCTGTGCAATAAATCTGAATAGTTTGAGTCTTAGAATGTTTTAAATGATTGATTTGCAAAAATAAGGTACTTTGTGCCCTCTTCCTGGTGACCCAGCACCAGAGAAGAGACAGTCCGCTCCACCACAACACTGTGGACCTCCAAGGCATGGGAGACTTCAGCCAGAACATACAGCTGCCTTTGGAGCAAAACAAACCACCAGCCCAGCTCCTAAATCTTTAGGAAGTTCAAGGTCTGGGTCTGAGTTTTGTGCAGCTGGATCAGACCAAGAATGAAAGTTCACCTGACAGTTTTAGCTTTCAGAAGGAACATGGAAAGTTGAGTAAATTATGATGAAAATCCTGCTATGGACTGGGGAATAGGGGATCAAACCACTACTTTTTTTTTTCCCCTTTTGTCTTTCCTCAGGTGCCTAGACCCTTTCTGCTCAAGCTATGTACTGTAATGGCTTACAGTATGCTCAGCATTGTCTGAGCACAGAATTGAACATTAGAAATGCCACTGTTGGACAGCTGTCACTTTTTACTTCCTTTAATGTAACAGTACTCCCAACCCTTGGAGGTCAAGAATGAATTGGGTGTTGGAAAATTATGCTAGTATTGCGTAATATATGAACTGCTATTGCCAATAGATGCTCAGAGATAGATGTTCTACCTGAAAAATAGGCTATGAATTGAAGCACTGGTATTATTTAATTGTTTCTGATGTGATGGAAAAGAACATCTTGGAAAGCTTTTGTTGCACTGCTTGGGTGAATGGCAACAAGTAGTTTACAACATGTATGGAGAAAGGACCCAGCCTCTCATCTATAACTGCAAGGCAAGACAAATGCCATGGAAAAGCAGTCTCCAAAACAGATGCAAACAGCTTTTATGGTGGCCATCAGTAACTTTAAAGAATCACGGAAGCAGCTGCTTCTGAATATCCTTTTAAGCCCATTGAGCCTTTATCCAGCTGTTAAAAATAACAATGTTTTTCATCCTCCATAATAATCGGATATTGCAGGGCAGTGCTGGAGGAGCAGTTGCATAAAAAAGCTTTGGTTATGTAACAAAAATACTCTGAAGCTCCTAAGTCATAGAGATCCCAGGCGGGTCTGTGTGGCAGTTTCCGACCACTGCCGTGCATCTCACTATGCTGACAACAGTGTCTGCTGAGGGACTCTGACACCCTTGCACCTTCGCAAACAGCTGCAGAGCTTTGTGCTGTGCCTGGATGTGGTATCCTCTCTGCCCTCCTGTGTGGGAAGGTCAGGGAGAGAGGCTGCGTGTCTGCACCTCATCGACTGTACCTTGCCACGTGGCGTATCGTCTTAATCCTCTGCTGACACTGGCTTTGTAAAGATATTCTGGACATGCAGTGAGGCCCTGCTCTCTCTGCTGCAGTGTCCGTCGGAGAGGCACAGAGCGGAGCGGGAGCAGTTGCATCTCCTGGTGTCATGCAGGCATTCACAGCGGTCACCTCTCAGACCCTCTCTGTTGGTGTCTGTAACTGAGTGCCAACAACCACCCTGGAGATGATGCACCACTTTCCTTTCTCCTGGCTCCCCAGGAGTCAAATTGGCACTTGCCTGGGATCCATTCCTGAGGTTATGTTTTTAGATCAAGAGATCAGAAGCTCCCCAGTAGCAAAGCACTTAAACAGAAGTACAAGCTGAAACATTTCAAGCAGTCCCTCTGGAAGTCAGTAGGACATCTCACACTAAGTGCTTCTCTGGATTGGTCTCAGACTGAGTTTGAACTTTGCTGTTTTACTTACCGTAAGATTAACTAAGGATGAACAAAAGCGGAAAGAGCTAAAACTTTCCTTTTTAAGAAGCTGAAAATGAAGACAAATATTTCCCTCAAGATTTACCAGCAGTAAGGTTGGTGAAAGTGGTGTGGAAAAATATGAGACCTATTTCCACAGAGGTTTCATACCTGTTTTTAGCAGCAAACTTCAGCTGATATTTCTTTGTATGCTCAGAACTACACTACACATTGCAGCTGAGGTTTGAAGGATGTAAAAATCTAGAGGCAACTGGCAATGTAATAACTGTCTTTATTAAGATAAAATAATTTGGTTGATCTCAACAAAACATGTATAGGCAAGATGGGGTTTGTTCTGTTATTATCTCATGCCAGGAAAACTCCAAAGAGTTGAGAGAGAAGAGACTTATCCAGTGAAACACCTGATAAATGCATTACACCTCAGGGCATTTTTTGGTCTTTGAAGTCACATCAGTCCTGGTTTGCATGAAATGCAGTAGAGATTGGCATTGGTAGGCACTCAGAAAACATATTTCCTTCCTCAGAGTAACTCTCCTTTTCCAGTGCTGACCATGACTGAAGCCAGCCTGCTGTTATGGAGGGGTAAATGGCTTCTGTGAGGGTCTTTCTGGCAGACACAGAGTATATAGTGAGCATCCAGGCATTTTGGGTGCTTACCCGTACACCACAAGAATGTGGAGGAGTTCCCAGTTTGCAAAGTATATGCCAGGTCCACACCCACTGAACATCTTGAAAAAGGGTTGTAAAGAAAATAAGTTGATTTTCAAAGACTTCATATTAAACCAAGCAGAAACCCTGAGGTTAACGCTGGACTATTTATCTGTTTTCCTCAAAGGCAACCTGTCTCTGATCTTCAGTGATACTCACCCACAGACAGAGCCTAGAGGAGGAGGGTTTCCAAAATCTGTGTTGCTGAATGTGTAGTAGATGGAAAGGCCGTGCTTGAAGAATGGTCAGTCTGAAGCTGGTGCCTTCCGATGAGTGAGTGAGACTGCTGCTTGTCATCTAAGCCTTTGGAAGGAAGAACCATTGGAAGTTAGTGAGCTCCAGGAAATATTCAAGTGCAAATAAGAAGACAATCTTTGGACTTGCTGAAATTGCTTGGTAAATCTCGCCAGTACATGTATGCAGCTGGCAAGTCCACCAGGCATTTTTCTTCTCTCTTCAGCTGTGCATGGAGCGCTGGGCTCTGCCTGATGCTATGGCTTCAGTGAGACCTCTGAGAAAGAAAAACTACCTCAAATAAAACCTCATGGTTTTTGATCTGTCAAAATCATGAGAACTTATATTGGCATATTTCACACAGCCCTGATATTTCCCTTCCTCCTGACTGCAGTTTTCTATAATCTGGGGTACCATTTGCTCAATCTATTACAATGCACTCTTGATTTCAGTCCCCCACTTTGCAATCTTAGTGCATTTTCTTCCTGCAAAGGATCACAATATAAATCACTAGGTCAGAAAATAATGAGTCTAGTATTTCTAAAAAGCCTCCCTCACACAGGCAGGGTATTGACTGATGATTCAGCAGGTGATGTGCTGTAATAAGGGGACATTTTTTCCTTTAATTTCTGTTGAAAAGGGAAAAAGGAGCAAGAGAAATCCTTAGTTTTCTGAGACAAGTTGCTTGTCTTCATTGGGCTTTGGTCTGCAAGAATCATCTAATAAGCTTGAGCGTGAGGAGCTGGACAAAGCTAAAAGGATAAATAAACTGGTGAAAGACTCCAGCATGAATGTCTCTTTCCAATCTGAAAATCGGATTAAATATGGTTCTACCATTGCATAAAGAGACAGTGAGAAAGGGCTGACCTAGTGGTCTGTGAACCGAATGGTATGCAGGATCTCCTGGTTTCTAACCCCGTCTCAGACAGACCTGTTTGCCTATGACCACAGGAGCAAATGTTCAAAGAATCACAAACACAAAGCCAGAAGGGACAATTAGAGCCACCTCACTGAATGGTTGCAAAACTGATTATGAGGCATTTTTTGCCCAGTAATTTCTGCACTGAGCTAGTTAGTTCTTTGAGTGAGTTGAGGGTCACCGAGGACACATTTATGGCAACCATGGCTGGCAAGGGCGATGGGTGGATCATGTTTTTTTCTAAATTAGAGGTTAAAGATGTTAGTGTAAGCTCTATGTAAGGCAGTAGAAGCTTTCTCAGAAGCAGTATGCAATCTTCCTGTCAGCAGCATTTGGTGTCTGTGTGAGAGAGGAACTCCCAGTTCCTGCCCAGCCCTCAGAACAGAATCGTCATCTCTTAACGACATCATTCCTAACCATGGTGGCTGCCAAGTCCATCCCTGGCCCAACCGAACTGCGTCATCCAGGACCTGCATGTGTGCCATCTCTGGCTGTTAACCCTATAGCAACGCAACAAGATGTCAAGATTTGGCAAAGAATCTACAGTTCTTTCACATAGATTTTGTAATAACTAATCCTTTCACAGTACAAGGAAGGAAAATCAAAGAGTCAACCTGATGAGTCATGATTTTTTATCATGAAACTTACTTTTTTCATTCTTCCTATTCCTTTAAATAAAAGTTAATACATATCATTGCCAAAAGAGCAGAAAAATTCATTGGGTAACAGGTGGGGTGATCTGTGCAGTGACTGCTGCAGAAATGAAAATGTTTTGAATGACAAAAAAGTAACATGCCTTAGAACACCCTATGCCCAGATGTTAAAGCATCTGAAGGAGCTGAGTGGCCATTGCTCCAGTGAAATTATGCTGAATTGTTGTAATCTACAGCAGCTTTATATGACATTGTTTATCATATGTCAATCCAAGGAATTTCCCCTCTCTTTCAAACAAGAATTAGGTATATTCCAAAAAAAAAACCCCAACCACTTTACAAAAGTTGCTTGAAACAAAAAAAAACCACAACCAAAGCCTTCCAAACCTAAACCACACACGACCTCCTTCATAGAAAAGTTCAACCAGCCATTCAGAAACAAAAGCTCAAGAACAAAGAATGTATTTTTACTGTTTGTTTCTACCCTGGCCCTGAGTTTCCCCTCATTTTACACTCCCTCCTACCTGCAGCTTTCTTATCTGAAGCTCATTCTCTCTCTTCTGTTTGACCTGAGGTCAAATGTATCATTTATTTCCATGATATCCTTCAGCATTTTGCATTTCCCTGTGAAGTCCTCAGACAGCTTGCTCTTTACTGAAGATTAAAAAGGGTTGTTTTTCATACTGTTTTGAGTAACAAAAGTGTGAAAATCTGCAAATGCCTCTAGTGCATTCTCATGCCAGTCTCGCCATCTGCGCCCTCTCCTCTTCACTTCCAGGATGAGAAATGCCTCTGGAGTTTCTGCAGTGTTGGCCCTTTGTACACCCAAGAGAGATGAGTGCTTTTGCAGCATTTACGGGCTGTGATGATGTCCCAGTGACCTTGAGAAAGTTACTGATATACTCAGAGAAAACAGAGCAAGATGGCAGATAACGTACTTGAAATACCTGAATCCCAGTCCAACTGATCTGCAGAGAAGCTCCACTCAGAAGTAAACTCGCAGTCAACCAGTTTACAGCTTCCCTCCCAAGCTGAGCAGAAGGGGAAGACTGATACGAATCTTGTGTCAGCTATCTGCAGGTCAGCATCTTCTGCATTTACAATGTATGGGGAATGACAAAACTCATGGATTCTAGCTGTTGTAAAAAGTGTACGTGGCTTTTGGGCTGAAAAGGAGATGTTTCTAGGATACTGCCAATTAGAAGAGTAAAAGCAAATATAGATCCCAGCTAGCTACTGTGATGATATTAGGAGCCTAAATGGATGCGCACGAGGAAAATATCATGGAGAGGATTTCTGAGATATGCAGGGGAATGGAGTTAAAAAGAGAAAAAAAAATGTTTGGACAGAGGGGAGAATTAAAAAGCAAAGTGAGACAAGGAGATGGCAGGAGTGTGGAGTTCCACAAATCAGTACATTGTCTGAAGAAACAACTTGCTTTGATTTGGTCTGGTCAGGACCTGCCAGCTGGTTTATTTGAAAGCCTCTAGCTGTCAACTGGCACGGACTCATCACCAATGCACTGGGATTCATAATTTTATAAATCTCCCAGTTGTTCCTTAACTGTATCTTCTATGCTTGCAGCTTGATGAGCACTAATCTCTTTTGTTGCTGTCCATTTCCTCAAACCACATTTTCTTTCACCTTGAACATTTTCTACTTCCTAGCAAAGTTTTGCACAGTCTCTACTCAAATGTGCAGGGTAGATCTGTGTTTTACCACAGCAATATTCTTTGCTCCTTCCCTACTTCTTCTCTAATAGTTCAACTTTTCTTCTTCTTTCTTCTTTTCTTTTCTTTTCTTTTCTTTTCTTTTCTTTTCTTTTCTTTTCTTTTCTTTTTTCTTTTCTTCTCTTCTCTTCTCTTCTCTTCTCTTCTCTTCTCTTCTCTTCTCTTCTCTTCTCTTCTCTTCTCTTCTCTTCTCTTCTCTTCTCTTCTCTTCTCTTCTCTTCTCTTCTCTTCTCTTCTCTTCTCTTCTCTTCTCTTCTCTTCTCTTCTCTTCTCTTCTCTTCTCTTCTCTTCTCTTCTCTTCTCTTCTCTTCTCTTCTCTTCTCTTCTCTTCTCTTCTCTTCTCTTCTCTTCTCTTCTCTTCTCTTCTCTTCTCTTCTCTTCTCTTCTCTTCTCTTCTCTTCTCTTTCTTCTCTTTTCCTTGTCTTCTCTTCTCTTTCTTCTCTTCTCTTTTCCTTGTCTTCTCTTCTCTTTTCCTTGTCTTCTCTCTTCCTTGTCTTCTCTTTTACTTTATTTTTGGGGGTAGGAGAGAGAGGACAAAAGAGCATTGAGCTGCTTTTTCCACAGTATTATCTCTGATGTGGGGCATGAGTAAGATGCGGTAGGGAGAAATAAGTGCAGGAATGAGATTGTCTAGGGTGAGACATGTGGACCAGGCATGTTGGTTGCCAAGGAGACAGGGAAGGGACTGGTGGACAGTCACTGATGAATCTGTACGGGAAAGAGCATCATCAACTGAAACAGAAGAAGAAAGGGGAAGAATGTGGCAGCCAAATCACACAGGCTGGGTTTCAGGAACAACCTGCTCTGCTCTCCTTCCTTTCCGCCTTTCTCGGTCTTTTTTCCCAGCAGATCCTTTTCTCCTCTCCACTCCTTTATCCCAAGCAAGCTAAAGAAGCATGACAGCCCATCACTGATGGAGGGCTTATGGGGAGGGCTAATTGCTTTCTTTGCTTTGTTCAGATGTACAAACAGACCATTACTTACAATCATTATCTAGTCACCATGCATCATACAGACCAATTCTATTTTCCATGTACTAAATATGTCAGAGGCACTGTATTTGTCACTAATTGTACAATAGTCTATGCAGGACTGCTTTAGGAGCTAGTAATTTGTTAATATAAGACATGTGGCTTTGGCTTTATCTCTAATTTCCAAATGTTATTGAGGCAGTTAAAATTCTTACTTGTTTAAGAGGCACAGCAAGCTGCACTTTCTGTCACTTTTATGAAACCGTATATGAATAAGAGCAATGCCCATGTTATGACATTGCATTCTGTTATAATATTGATAGAATTACTAAGTGCAATTCTGAAAAAGATGGCCATTTCTTCCAGTCATATTCAAGTTTTTTCATTCTACTCTTCCTTGTCCTTTTGGCTCCCAACCAATTTAAACTGTATTTCAGAGTTGCTCATTTTGTCTTTCATCAGTGCATGATGGGTTTTGGCGGCAGAATCTCCAAGAAATAAGTGAAAATCTGGAGAAAAAAAAAAGTGTTTGGAAGTCCTTCTCCCACCCTCAGTTACATTTAGGCAATGACAACTGCAGTAGAGCTGCAGGAACACTGTAGGGGCAGAAATTGTTCTCAGATAAATCTTTGAAGGCAGAATACTGTAGCTGTTTAAAATTCCTTTGTTTGTAAGAAATGCATAGAGCCAAAATGCTTCAGTCCCTGCCCTGCTTTGGGTACTATGCAGGATGGAGGGATGTTCCAGTTAGCAAAATTCCTTAAAAGGCATAATCCAAACTAGTTATCTTTACATTCCACCATGAAAAGTATTAGCTACACAATGAGATACACTGGTTAGCCATTGGCTAGTGTGAAAATGGGACAACTTCTTGATAATGTCTCTTTGCTTCAGGGATATTTTACCCGCTGTTCTGTAGGTTTTGGAAAACACAGGTAAGTGATTGTAAAACAGTACTTGACTCTGACACTCTTCTGTGACTAGTCAAAATGGTAATTCAAATACACGTGTACCAACTACCAACCTAAATTCATGCACATGAGAAAACTAACTGTATGTCATCCTCAGGGAAATGTGTGAACCTTGAGATCCTTGTGAGACCTCCAGCCTGGTTTGGGTGTAAGTCGCCACTGTGCAAAGATCTTTCTGGACCAACACATTAACCCCTTATTTAGTAATTTCCTGAGAGTTATTTAACGGTTATACTTGACGACCTTAAATGTCTTTTCCAACCTAAATGATTCTATGATTCTACTTGGATTCCCAAGGATTATACCCTACTCTTTGCATGAAGCGACAGGAACGAGCCCAATAGGAAGAGCTCCAGGGCACCAAGAGGGCTGGGACATCCACACAGTGCCATGTAGCACCATACTGAGGGTTCATCTGTAGTGTGGAAAATGGTGTGACCTGCACGCAGTTCTTGGTCTCATAATCAGCTGCTTCTCAAAAAGCTTAATATGCTTGGGTAGAGATCTGCTGAAGAGATCACAAAGTGTCCTGCTCCAGTAACAGCTTGGGTGTGGTGAGCTTGGGTAGCCCACAAGTAGCTCTCCAATGTAAACATGGTGTGTAAACATGGATAACGTATTCTGGCACATGAGGAGAGGATGAAAAGATGACCCAGACAAGGAGCTCATGACTGATTTATCCTCCACTCTCACTGCAGTATCTGTGAGTTACCAGTGAGCAGAATTTAAGCACTGATCTGTAACCAAAACAAACAGCTACATCTGGAGATGGGTTATGCATCAGGTATTTTCATGTAGTTAAAGAATGTCTTTTCAGCCTGAAGCTGTATACCCACCCTGTCAGCCTCATGGTGACTTCAAGTCAACTGAAGTTAGAGCTGTCCTCCGTCTGTCCAGGTTGGCGTGGCACAAATCCGGGTTTGCAGGCATGGAGCTCAGAGCCTGATCTAATTTGCCAGGCTTTTCAAATGGGATTTCCTTTTGGTGCCAAATCCAAGCTGTTGCAGCCAGACTGCTATTAGTACCTAAGTTAACGTACTTAAAACTACATTATGTTGGGTTCAGTGAGTTGCAGGTACTCAGTCATGTCATGGTAAAAAGAATTAAAAAGTAAGAAAGGTAAGGGTCCCCAAAAAAGTTACTTTGCTTTTATCTTGTGACATTTTTGTTTTGAGGGTGCAGAATATTGATTTTAATCTTTCATAGTTGTAAATGTTTAAAGTGTTGCTTAGGTATGGATGGGAGGAAAGAAACCAAGAGACTTGGGGCCAGGTGAGAGGATATGCACCTACTAAATGTCCCAGTTCCTACCCTATAACCCTATACAAACACACACTGTGAGAACTCCAATGTCCACCGTAAAATCTGCTTTTAACCTACCAAGATATGATAAACAAAGCAATATTTGTATGCTGAGCACAGGCTCTGCTTTCTGAGTTGGTTGGTGCATCACAAAAGATGGTTTCAAGCACCCATATTATAAAGGGACAATAATTCACATCGCTCCCTGTCCCTTGCTTTCTAGATTATGCTGATATTTTTTTCATCGTGTTTGTTTCTGTCTGTGTATCTATAAGTCATGTATATGCTGCCACTTACCTTTCAGAACTACGTGCAATGTGACAGAGATTCGCTGGCTGAATGAGTGCTGTCAGAGTACACGAAATCAAACCTTCGCCTCCCGGCCTTCAGCAGTGTCACCGTGATGGATAGGAGACATCTCCTTCCTTCGCTTTCCAGGTTGATCTCTTCCATTTAACAGTGTTTGGATAATGCTTACTTTGTGCTCCAGATGGATAGTTTTCTACTCTGTCCTTCAATGTAGGGGGAAAAAAAATAAAATCCCCAAATAAACCCCAAAAATAATATAAAAAATTCCAATCTTCAAGAGTCCCAACAATTTAAGAGAAGTTGAAGAGAGACCTCAAAAGGACTTTTATCACTGCATTTACTCTTGCAGCCTGAGACCGTCTCCTACCTTCACTTTCACCACCCACACAGAAACTCAAGTTTTGCAAGCCCAGAGATGCTACCTCTGGAGACCCCTGCTCTGTGTTACGAGCTGCCTTGAACATGCTTGCTTGCTTCTAGATCTGAAGTATCCACCTTCCACAGAGAAAGCCATTTTATTCTAAGTGCCATCACAGTTCTTTCCTCTCCTTCCTAAGAAGACAATTACTAGACAGTTGTGACATGGCACTGTGTGAATATACGACATATTTTTGAGCCCAGAGCTCTGTTCTTGCATTACACCTCCACACTCAACTTTCAGAGAATGTCTGGTGGGAAAGTTCATGCTAAGCCAGTCAAGGTAGGATGTTGCAAAGCCAGCACAAGTTTGACAGGACCTGAAAATTCGCCTTTTTAGTTCAGATGTCTAAACAAAGGCATCTAACGTAGTTTTCCTGTCTCACAAGCTCACTGGCTTTCCAGCTGTCCCTCCAGGAGAGCACAGTTTTTCCATGTGTCCCATGTCATGTCTGCCAGACTTGTGTGAATATGTAGGATGGTTTAAGTTCTGAAACAGCCAGCTGAAAATTAAGTGGAATATCCTGAGTTGTGTAAAATGGCACTGGCCACCCTTGTCAAGGCAGCAGGATGTCACTGCAGGTGCCATGCAGTTAGTGACATGCATGCTCAGACCACACACTTTCCTTCCTCAATTCAGGGCTGCTCTGAAAGTGCAGCACCACAGGGATAGTCTCTTTGTATGATATTTCATGGCACTTTCTCTGTAATTTCTGTGTCATCTTTTCAGTGTAAAGCACAGGAAGCCAAATAGCTTGGCTCTTTATTTTCCCAGCAAGGCCTTTCCCTAGCTTTATTTCCCTTTGAACAAAAAATGCACTTGCAGTGATTGGTGCTTTAGGGCAAGTTGTGATGATTAGAGCCATATTTTCTAATTGACATTTGCATTGTCCTTTCTAGTCACCATTTGTAATATGCTATTGTCTTTAAGTGATCATAATTATAAAAAATAATTGGTTACGAATTTTCAGGAGTTTGCCAACTCATTACCACTAATTAAGAACATTGTTTAGTGTAAGCCCAACAGCTGGCATACACCTAAAGGAGCATTCATTTCCCAGTCTATTGCTGGTGTTGCTGTTGTAAGTTGCACTTAGGAGACACCTACACTTTTTATTCCTTTTTTAAAGACATTTTTTTTCCTGGCTGAAAACTAACTTTCACTGGTTCAACAAATCAGGCAAGGGGAAGAGAAGACAAACAGGAAGCAAAAAAGCAAGATGATGTTGCAGTTAATGCAGCATCTGTGTAACCTTTACTTTTCCCTCTTTTCCAGCTATGATTTTTTCACAGACTTTAACAGCTGCTGTTTAAGAAGTTCAGGCTCTCTTGCCCTAAACTGCCCTGTCTAAACTCAGGCAAATTAAACTTCCATTTCTTCAGCTACTTTTCTGTTTGAATAGGGAGAAGCTTTTTCAGAGCAGATGTAGCAAACATGATTTTTCCAAAGAAAAGTGCTCATTTCCTGGGGAAGGGCAGTGTGGTTTGCACTCCCAGCTAATGCAGTCATTTGAAACTCTTGCTGAAGATTACTGCCTTCTGCATATCATGTGCGTGAGGAAGATTTAATTAACTGAAGTTCATAAAGTACAAGGAGCTCATCAGATAAAGGATGCTATTTAATTACAAAGCCATAATATATTATGATTTCTTGTTATTGTTTTTAATACTGTAATTATTCTTACAATAGGTTGTGGTTAACTCCCTTTCTCCTGGCTGTTGGTGTGTTAAAGAAAGCTGTATTTACTGTCTGTTTGCTTTTTTACCTTGATTTTTGCCTGTTGCTTATCTTCCCCCTACTTGTAACGACATTTAGAAATGCAAGCAGATTTATAGAGGGGAAATCTGTCTGAACCAAATAGTTCAAAGGCAAAAAAGAAAAAAAAAAAAAAGGGCAAAGCAGGGAAATTCAAATATTGTCCTGATGGGTTGAAAGCAGAAACTTTGCACAATTTGCTTTGCCGGTACCACTGCAGTTCAAGGGAATGGATCAATAGAAAATAATTCACTGGCTCCATTGGGCTTTTGGTCAGGTCCTATGTGCAATTCAATTGCCTAACAAGCTCTCAGGAAGGGCTGCAAGCCGTGCAGGCAGGATGCAGGGACAGGCTCTTGTTGTAGCTCTCAGATAAATACAATGAAAAAATCCTCTGCAGGTTTGAAAATACACTGGGTTCATATGAGGACATGTTCCACACATCAAAGTGTAGGCACCACATTGTCTAAAAGGACCTCTATTTTTAATATAGGCTCAAATTCTTAAAGAAAACGAGTCTCACAGTTACACACCTAACAGAACTTGAGCCAGGGGTGGCTCAAAACCTGGTGGAAGAATGCACCTAGTTTAAGGGTAAGTGCTTGCTTCTACTACCTCCAGGTAGGCAGCACATGAAGACCTGAGGTGCAAGAGTTGTGTTCACGGAAGGATCTGTAGACCTCTTTATGCTGCAAGTGAAAAGAAAGTGAAAAGAAGCACCCCCTTGAAAGCTCCCCACGCTTCCTGTCTCTGTGCAAGAGTTTGCATGGAGACATACAGAGAAAAGGACCAAATGCAAATGCTTTTACCACCTGTAAGAAGAGAAAAGGCATGCCACTACCACACCACCTGAGTCCTACCAGGGCTCACATACATAGTCACATGCAGTAAGAGCTGGAGCAGGTTTGCAATCTCAGGTGAGGTTGCAATCACGCAACTGAATTGGGATTCATGTGACTTGCAAGGGCTTCATGAAGATGTGAAGGGACCAGAGGCCACTTCTGGGGTCATCTTGATTACAGAAAACCTAAATTCTGGATCAACTGTCAGGGCAGCAAGGGCAGCAACTGTGCCCAGGGCTTTGCTGAGTTAGTGCAAGCAGTGCGAAGAGTCAGTGTAAGGAAGAAACACAATGACGTGGCCATGTGCAGGCAGCAGCTAGGGTCATCATGGAATAGTTTTTTCCTCCAATTCTTCTTTTGTCTCATAAATTGCTCTCACTTTTAATAACACAATTCCATTAAAGTTTCTATTATATTGTCAGCCTAATCTGAGAGCTTTCTTGTGACTTAGGATTCACCTTGAATTTACAGGTAAAGTCTGAACCTAGCTTTCAGTTGACCTCCGCTTACATTGCCATTCTCAGAGAATTGCTGGGCCTTCACTAACCAGAGCAGCAGGGACTTAGGGCCCCAGCACAGTGGGTGACACATGGTCAGTGGGGAGCTGACCTTTCCGGGAGCAAAACAGTGTCATCTCTTCAATGTTCTTTTATAACCTTTGGTGCTGGAATAACCTAGTGAAAGTGAATCTCTCTCTGTTGCCTCAGCCTGTCATGGTTTAACTCCGGC
>NW_010249369.1:11459-28476 GCF_000690775.1 Eurypyga helias | reverse complement strand
AAGAGAAATCAGAACACCACCATCCAAAGCACTTTGCAAGTAAAATAAAGCCAGTCTTTGCTGGGGACTGCATGGGAATCAGCGGTCACACCATTTGGAAGTAGGAGCGAATGCAAAGGCAGCCTGCACGGGATACCAGCTGAAAGAGATCTCTGTTTCCATGAAATCAGAGAGTTTCCCCTCCCAGCATCACTACCAGAGGGGTGCTCATTTCTGAGCACAGCCAGAAAAAAAACTCCTTCTGGAAGGCACATGCGCTGCCTTTGATGTTGGGGACCCGGGTGTGTGGCACCGCCAGCTCATACAAGATGCCTGCTTGGCATCAAGGGGCGACTCCACCATGCAGCTGGGGACAGCAGTACCTGCAGGTGGTTGTTACCCCACAACCAGCACGATTTTGTGCAGCTGATTGATGTCCCTCTTCCCACTGCTTATGGAAATTCGCAGCCTGGCCAGAGCCCTTGGTTGGGTGCCACCTGCACCCAAGCCACAGTTTTTCTATTGCCAGCACATGAATCTTTCTCTCAGTATTTTTTTAGGTTCCCTTGCTCTGCTCAGGACTGGGAATGATGTGGCTGAAATGCAGAAGGCACATTCTGAACTGGTTTTGTCCCAGTTGGGTACCCTGCCACCACCTGCCATCAGGTCCCCTCCAACTGCTCCAACATGAATGAGACTTGTCCCAGAGGGATTTCAGCCCCATCGGAGCAGGAAGGTTCGGACACCTCTTAGGAGAAGCTTCCTGGGATGTTTCCAGCTTGTGTTTTTTTGCAAATGTGAAATATTTATCTACACTTTGGGAAAGCATCCAAGTCTATGGCTGTTTGTCTGAAGGAGCCCAGAAGCTTTTTTGAGGTTGGATTGTCTCCCCAACGCAGTCATCATTTGTGCAATTATTTAACGTTAGTGAATTTGCATCTGATTTACATGCCCAAGAAGCAAGATTACCACCCATCCCAAATGCAGAAGAAACTGCCCTTCTCCCTCTTTCTCATTTGATTCATGAAGCAGTTTTCTGTTTGTCATTGAGAGGAAAACTAGAAAACTCAGCCCAAAGCCCAGCAGCTAATGGTTCAGGTCTCAGGTCTTGCTTGTTCCTGCCACTCACCAAAACCAATTCAAAAGCTCTCATTATTGCTAATATCTGCTGAGGCAGTGTGTGGAGATGACAATTTTCTACAAAAATCACTTTCATTTCAAAAATATGTCACTCTCACTATTTTTCTGAACAACCACCAATTTAAAGGATTGAAAAATAATTTAGACTTCACCACCCAGAACTATTTTCCAGTCACAAGGTACATGAAAGCTACTGGTTGATTGGCTCCAGGGCCACGTTTTTTTGCACCTCCTCATGACCCAGAGCTCAGGGCAGATGCCTCCGGACTTCCTTTCTAATCAGAGGGGAGAAATATGCTTCTAGAGCATCATTTATCTCATCCTAAACCATTTCAGATCAAAGTGCCATTTTCCCTCTGTCAACTACAAAGGGAGCAAATGTAGGGTAATGCCCGGATGTTGAAGTCTGTCCTGATTTAGGCAAGATAATCCCTGCCCTGCCTCCGGGCTCCAGCACTGGTTCATTTGCAGCAGTTCTCCTCAAATAGCTCATCCCCACCTTGGCCTGGGATTTGGGGGGATGGCTGCTATGTGCGAGCATTAATTAGTCAGTGATAGAGGTCCTGGAAAGATTCACACCTGGCAAAACCAAGATGGAAAAGCACTCCTGCGTCCTCCCAAGGGAACATCCCTGTTGGTACACCTGTTCCCTTTCCACTTTATTTTCTCCAAGGCTTCATAAATCTCATTTTCGTTTCCACACTGCAACCCAGCATCAGGTGTGAATGCTCCTGTTTGCTCAGCCAGAAGGGAAAAAACCAGATTTCCACAAGTTTAGCTTTGCTAAGGCAAATGAACTCTGGTGTGTCAGGAGGTCAGTGCGCCAGGGTGGGGGTCCAGGCTGATGCCAGGAGTGCAGAGGACAGGCCAAAAGTAGCCCAAAGTGTACAAACATCCAGACAGGCAATCCTGATAAGGGGAAAGCCTTTGCAAACAACTAGCAGAGCCAGGAGGAAAGATCTACTCTGTCTGTGTGTTATTTTCCTATCTAGAAGCTTGGGCTACAGCAGAGACCTTTAGAAAGTTGCCAAGCCTGGTTTAACAGTTACTTGTTTTTTGTGGACGGAAAGAGAGAGCTCGACCTTTTCTCTGAAAACACCCCACCCGGGGTTCCTGGAAGAGGCTGAAGTCTCTGGTTTCTACAGTGGCTGCCTCTCATTGAGGGCTCAGGCTCAAGCCTGCAGAAGATCTGAGGAATAACCCCAGGAGTAGGGCAGGGTGTGCATGGACGCACAACGTGGCCGTCATTGGTCCAGGAGTATCATATTCCTGAGGATCTGGAAAGTGGGAACTCAAATTGTTTTAAATGGAGCATCTTCCCATCTTCCTTCCACACTGCTGGTACTTTTCTTTTAAAATCTTAGTTCTCTCCTTTTCTGGTTTCTAGGGTTTGAGTGAGAAGACTCATCCTCTCCTGTTTTTTAGATGTTTATGTTCAACATCCTGAGTTTATTCATAAAGCAACGAGCCTGCCTTTAAAAATCAAGGCCAAATCTAGGTCAAATCTGATAAACATTTTATCCTTTGCTCTGCAGAACTGGAGGGCTCAGGCACACAGTCGTGTCACTGCAGCTCAATGAGTGACACCACGTCAGCTCCACCACACCAACGGTCGTGCACACTGAGCTACAAGGGTGAGACCAAAGGCATTAGCTTGAAAAGCCTTCTTTTGGGCTTTCAGCAAATGCATGTTTTCTCACATTTGCCAGCAGTCACCATCTGAGTGCCATTATTTCACTGTTTGTCAGCCCAAAGCCTTTTCACAAGCTCTTATTTTTCTATGTAAAAGAATTTCTTGCAGTATTTAGAAAAAGGAACAGCAGCCTACAAACCAGGGCTAGGCAGTGCTGGTCTGCCAATTGTCCTGTTGGGGGGCCCACCGGTGAACAGCGGGGCTGTCCAGCCTGTATTTCCTTTGAAGGATGTCCAGATGCACAGGGAAATGGTGCACGGTAGAGTTTTCTCCCAGCAAAAGAGTTGGGATATGGCAAGAATCCACCCAAGCCACAAGTATTTTGATGACTGGAGATGAAAAGGGCATTATGGAGCACTTCTATTGCCTACTGTAGATTCAGTCTTTGCTGTATTCCAGATATGAAATCATCTTGTCCTTGAACACTGAAGAGCTGCTCCAGACCTCACTCTATGCAACCACCAGGCAATGAGGTCAGAAGGCTCCTGACACCATTTTCAGCACAAACACACACACACACGCCTTCACACAGGCACACCCAGGTGCTATGGCTATGTTACCCTTTACATGTCAATGAGCCATTTGAAAACGATGCTGACTTCAGGATAACATAGGTTGAAAAAGACATTGGGTGCTTGGATCCTGGGATAAAGTTATTATACAGACGTGATTAAATCCTTTCCTATTACTGTAACAAGCAGTAATGTTTAGTGGCAGTTGCCAGCAGTGGTTCAGTTTGAAGCAATGAGCTACTTTTGGAACATGGGTGGGGCAGAGGTGTTGAACAGCACCTGTCCCAGTACCGATCCCTGAGGAACACTACTCGTTACTGGTCTCCACTTGGACATGGAGCCGCTGACTACAAATCTTTGAGTGTGACCTTCTAGCCAGTTCCTTATCCACCAAGTGGTCCATCCATCAAATCCATGTCTCTCCATTTTAGAGACAAGGATGTCATGAGGGACAGTGTCGAAGGCTTTGCACAAGTCCAGGTAGATGACATCAGTTGCCCTTCCTTTATCCACCAAGGTCGTGACCCCATTGTAGAAGGCCACTATATTCATCAGGCACAATTTGCCCTTAGTGAATTCATGCTGGCTCTCCTCAGTCACTATTTTTATCTCCTCAGTCATTATTTTTCATGTGCCTTAGCATATTTTCCAGGAGGATCTGCTCCATGTTCTTGCCAAGCACAGAGATGAGACTCAGCCCTGTAGTTCCCTAGGCCTTCCTTTTTTCCATTTTTAGAAATGGGAGTTACGTTTACCCTTTTCCAGTCAGTGGGAACTTCACTGGACTGCCATGACTTCTCAAATATGACAGATAGTGGCTTAGCAACTTCACCCTCTGGTTCACTCAGGACTCACGGATGCATCTCTTCATGCACCTCTTCATGTTCACAGAGCTCCCTCCTATTCATGGAACAGCTCAAGCTGGCAGTGGCTATTCATAGAAGTTTCTTCTCCACGAGTCAAACGAGGCAGTCAGGACATCCCAGACACAGAACAAATAAAATGCAAATAACAAAACTAGATTCATGTGGTTCAGCCCTTTTCCTCTCATATCTTCAGCACTTCTGTGACACGGCTGTGATGGCTGATAAGAAAACAGGGGGTCAAAGTGTCAAGAAAACAGAGGTTGTTTCCTTTGCATCAGATACGGAAAGAAACATCTCCCAGCTGTCTCATGGCTTACCCCAACTCAGAGTGGCTAAACTTTGCTCAGGTGGGACTGAGAGGTCCTGGCTGCAAAGGGGAGGCATCTGCACAAGAATGTTGAGTCAAAGCCTGGGACACCTCATTTTTCCTGGATGCTCTGCTTTTCTGCACTGAGCAGAGGACTATATACCACTTCTTCCACCCCAGGAAAAACATGCAAAGACTTGTTGATAATGGCCAATGTACCAGTTATCCCCAAGTTATCTGCTGGGAGTGGAAAAGGTCTCTGTGAAAGATCTGCCACTTCTATAAGCAACCCACTGACCATGCAGTTTGCCATGTTCTTGCTATTATAATACGGGGCTCAATGTCCAGGCTTTGCACTGAGAAATACGTACAACATCACAGACTTAAAAGTCAAGCTGCTGGTGTCTAAGGATGCAAACTTGTTGAAGGAGAAACAGTCAGGCTTGGGCAGGGACAGCTTTGTGAGGCGCTTGATTAGAACAAGGGATAAACTGTGAGCCAAATGCGAAAGGCTACTAGGACAGAAGAAAAGAAAGAAAAAAAAAAAGGAAATATGTGTGACCTCCAAGTCCTGTAAGAAGATGACCAATGCAAGATTAATCCAAGAATTGAAATTCATAATTGTTCTAGATAGTAACCATTATGGATACAATAGAAATACTGCTTTTATGGCACTGAATCTTTTCCCTCCTCTCTCCCTCTGCAAGATCTCTCTCTGCTCGACTTTTATGCCTCAGATAATTTATAAAATTACAGTAAACTCAGAGCAATTTTTCCCAGTTTATGCAGTTTCTTTTTTTATTTGGAGTCTTAAAAATGACTTGGCCAAGAACTTGCCATTTTTTCCTGAGCTGGTTGGTCTGCCAAAGATATTTCTTTGTCTCACTGATATTCAGTGAATTGACCTCCAACACCAGCAGTATCAGACACTGGAATTTACAGAGGAACAGTGGGATACATTACAGCTCGAATCACCAAACCCTTAACCAAATGAAAATAATACTTCCCCCATCTCCTGAAGTCTTCAAAACTATCTGGAAACCTCCAGTTCAATCACACCTATGATTCTGGGGTCAGGGTGCATGGTCTAGCAGGGTTTCTGCACACAGGGGCATCCCAAAGCACTGCAGCAGTGAAGAGTATAATGTCACAATTCTCAGCATCGCCACTACTGAGTTACCCACATCACCTTCACATCTGTGTATCTAGAGGACAAAATTATTTGTTTTCCTAGTAAGTAGAGATCTGTTCTGGAGAAAGAACTAGTTTTCCTATGCAAAACCAGCGGCCAACCCCATCTCTTCATCAGCACTCTCTCACCTTCTGTTTTCCTTGGGAGGGCCGGTTTGCCCTGGCTCACACACACAGATGAACAAACACACCTGGGTACAAGGTACTGGTCCACTCACATGGTCAAAAACCAAAAAAACCCGAAGCCTAAAGAAGCGTTTCAGGTTTGCTTCCTTGCTTCTCCCAGCAAGGGCGCTGCAGTTTTCTTATTTTCCATTTTAAAATATTTGAGTATCACATAAGTACTACAATAGTGCACAAATACATATGGGGGGGGGAATCTATAAACTATTGGCCCTAATCCTTAAATCTCAACAAATTACCTCTTGACTTCAGGAGACCACCTTTTGAGCACATCTTGGGCCAAATTCTTTTCTGCATGGCAGAGGACATTCATATGGCATCTAGCTTTGGTGTCTGTATAAAACTTCCCACAGCATCTGTGAAACCTTTCCAGGGCAATTTAAGGCTTAAGTTTCAGCTTTGTGAATGAGTTAGTCATTGTCATTAGAGGGCTGGAGCACCTCTCCTATGATGAAAGGCTGAGAGAGTTGGGCTTGTTCAGCCTGGAGAAGAGAAGGCTCCGGGGAGACCTTATTGCAGCCTTCCAGTGCCTGAAGGGGCTACAAGGAAGCTGGGGGGGGACTTTTTACAAGGGCCTGTAGTGACAGGACAAGGGGTAACGGGTTTAAACTGAAAGTAGGGAGACTTAGCTTGGCTATCAGGAAGTTCTTCATGGAGAGGGTGTTGAGGCACTGGGACAGGTTGCCCAGAGAAGCCGTGGATGCCCCATCCCTGGAAGTGTCCAAGGCCAGGCGGGATGTGGCTTGGAGCAACCTGGTCTAGTGGGAGGTGTCCCTGCCCATGGCAGGGAGGGTGGAACTGGATGATCTTTAAGGTCCCTTCCAACCCAAACCGTTCTGTGATTCTGTGATTGTCCCCAGCCCTGAGCTCGCTGGGAGCTGTGAGGGATCATCTGCCCGGTGAGAAGTCACAAGCTGCGAGGCAATGACATTCAAGGCTTTGCTTCCCACTGTTTCCTCTGCAGAAAACATTCAGCTGACTTTTACTGGCTACAAAAGGTAAACCAGCAGGATTCAATTCTACAGTTTATTTCCTAAACGAAGTAGTTCCTCTGTGTATCTTTCTAATAAGGTTTTTAAACCTTTATTATGAACATTAAGAGGGCAAAGTAGAGTGAACAATTATAGCATTAGTGGCAGGAAAAAAAAAAATCCCAAACCTGCAAACCTCACTTTTCTTTTTAACTGGGATTGGTATTGACCCAGTAAGAAGAAATGTGCTTACTGGCAAGGTATTGGCCTTTTCCAGAAAAATGGTGTCACAGTCATTCAATTCTTTGAAATTTGCCCTGTCACAAATATTAATAAATGGGTACATATTTTACTAAGAAATACGGATTTCTTAACAACAGTTGTAAAGCAGCCAAAAACTCTTGGAAGAAAAACAATAAGTGCATTTTAAGCTGAAATAAATAACTAAATAAAAATCATTTTTTCCCAAATATACCAGAAACTATGGGATTCATAGTAACATCAGCTCCATACATATTTTACTCATTTCTGATAATACTTCAAAAGCCATCCTTGACTTTACAAGGTGGTAAATACAGAGGCCAATTCATATGAATATTCATATTCAACATTTTCACCAATGCATTACACAACTTTTATTAAGTATCCGTCACTTCTGAGCACTTGAGAAGAATGAGCTTAAGAAAACATTTTTTAAAATGAACTACTCATACTGGGAGGCAGACAAAAATTTGATTTCCCCCTTTCTCATATTGCATGTGGGTATGGGTGTGTTTCTGACCTTCACATCTTCCGTCTTTGAGGTCTGCTTTCTTATTTGCAGTTGTTGTGGCAAAGAAGCGCTAAAGAAATGACTCTGACATTTCATTTGCAAGGCCTGAGGTCTGTGGTCATTCTCATCTCTAGCAGGAGATCTTTGCAAATTCAGTATTACCCTTTTCTCTGTCAGGTGCACATTTTCACGAATCTTGAGGGGCATTTCAAGGGGCACTAGTCAGGCTGCTTTAATTTTCCCTCATTTTGGTCTGCAACACCAGTGTGAGGCCAAAAGGACACACAGATCGGGAGAAGCCCTGCATGCCCAGTGATGGGTTTGGGCTATACACGGAGGAGAGCAATGGATCCCTTCATGCAGCCCACATCAGCCTTCACGGGTCAGGAAGGGTTTATAATTAAAATACTTGAACACGGCAGTAACCGAAATGCCAAAGGGCCAATAGCGACGCTAAATCTGGCAGCGACTTCAGCAAGTCTGCACTTCCCCAAAACTGGGTCTGATTTTAGTTTTCCTTTTTGATAGGAAGAGCCAAATGCAAGACCTGAATGCTGACCCTAGATGCTCAAAACCTTCTGGGGGAGCTGGTACAGGGGGTGCCTATTACATCCAGAGGAATGCCAGGATCTGAGCTTGGAGAGATGCCTCTGAGAGGACTTTTGCTTATGGTATGCATTCATTTTTCAGGGTTTCACCCCTTGATCTCACTGGGATGGTTGCAAACCCCCAACGACTTGACTCGAACAGACTCAGGGAGGTGCTCATCATCTCCAAACTGTGCCAGTAGATTGGTTTGTGTTTTCCTGTCTCTAGGTTGTCACGCTGCAAATGACCTAAATTATCTCTCTTCCTTTTTTTCTTCTCTCCAGATGGTGAGGTCTGATACAGGCAGGTGTCCGAGCAGCCGTCTGCCCTGGCACAGGCCACGTGCCCTCAGCCACGAGCCGAGGATCCTCTTTCCATCCTTCGCCACAGGTGCTGCCAACACAGAGCGGGGCAGGGTCTGTCCCTCTGCATCCCACACACTTGGGTCAGCAAATCGGGGAGACGATAACCAGGTAACGCTGCAGTGCCTCAGCACTTCATCTGTTGGTATTTTCTGTCATGGAGGAGCTGGTGAGCCACACCAAGGCAGATGCCCACAATAAATAAAATGCCAGTCTCAACATGACCATCCCCCAAAAAAGTATCTTTTCTAAATAAATGCAGTGTACAGAAAAAAAAAAAAATCCTTGTGCCCCGTTAAATGGAGCAACGAGAATGAGCTCCTAATTGAAACATGAAAACAGCAACTGGGGGGATCCTCTTGGTCAGGCAGACGGGGAGGTTTGAAACGGCACGTACAAAACCTTCCCTCGCTGGCAAGGAAAAGGGTTGCACAAGTTATCTGTAAATATCTTTTATCTGCAGTGATTAGCCGGCAATCCTAAACATTGGATGAGTTCTCCCCATCGTTTCACAATGAGTTTTTTTCTGGTTTCTAAGAACTGTGTTCGAGGACTGACATTCACCATATGAGAAAAATGTGTGAACATGATGCACAGTCAGTTCTTTTCTCTCTTGGACACTGCCCCGTTACAGAAATACAAACTATCATGTCACCATGTACCCTACTTTTCTCTAACATTTTCCATCCATTACCTATAAGCACATTACAAACATGAGTGATTTTACTGTGATTTCAAAGATCCCTGCCTGGAGGGAAATGCAGTTTCAGTGCAGAACATAAGGAGAAGATGATTGAAGGGGTAGTGTGAGGAGAGTAAGAGGCATCTTTCTTAATGCCCAATGCAATGCCTTATAAAACAGCAATCCTGTCTCTATCTAGTAGTTTGAATTAATTTGCTTCTTCCAGGCAAATAAAACAGACGATGGAAGGAAAACAGGGTGGAGGAGAAAGTACAAAAAAGATGGAACAAAGATGCCATTTTAAATCACTGGCCCCAGCTCAGCATGTAACCATTTTCTATGGCAAGGAGCATGTCAAAAACCCCTCATTGACTGATACTTTCTACAGCTCCATGAAAGCCAAAGGCTGTGGATTTTTCTGCTCTTTAAAGTACAGGGGGAAATCCCCGGCGGCGCTGCTCCAAACCCCTGAGCAGCGCAGGAATTGCCGCTCGACACGCGGCGACCGATCAGCGACGGGACAGAAGCACAGGCTGGATTTTCAGACCTGACTTGGAGGTCCAGCTGCCAGACGGCATTGCAAAGAAAGACCTCTGGAGATTTCTCATCCCTTTTTTTGGCTTATTCTCCTGGTGTATTCATCTTAACAGAAATCAGCTGTTCTTCTCACTTACACAGTATTTGCAGAAGAGACTTTAGCATCTGGCCTGGCTATTATTAAAAGATGAGAACCTCCTGCTCTGTTATGAGAACACCACTACTGGCAATAAAAGGACAAAGATCCTTCACATCCAGGTTTCCCAAGATATGTCTGGATTATTTGGGGATTTTTTCCCTTCTGCCATGGCCTTTCCTTCCTAATTCCTGGCATTCGCTCACCGGCCTTGCACACCCCGGAGCAGGGATGAAAACTATCTCACAGCATTTGGATGTAACAGCATCATTTTCAGCTACTAAGGACTTCTTTTTCCAGCTGCGGAAATGAAAAAGTAAACAAGCTGGGGGGGTAGAAGGGCTGCCTTGGTGTTTAGGCTCTGACTTTATTTTTAATAGTACTCTAAAGACACAGTCTGGAGGAATACAAATGAAGGGGTGGAAAGGAGAGGACACTAAGCACTGGGCTCCTATAGGTTGCAACAAGGTTTTAAACCCTAACAGTGCCCTGTGTGCCCAAACCCAGAGGTAGGGAAAAACCCAAAGCCAAGCCTTAACCCAAAGCTAAACCTTAACCCAAAACCAAACCCAAACCCACACCCAAACCCACAGACGGGGAAAAAAGCCACCAATTGCACTTTGGGAGGCTGGGGGTGGACATACAGGAGAAGTGCAGGGACAGGATGCCCTGCTCAAGTACCGTCTACATGTCCCTGCCCATGGCAGGGGGTTGGAACTAGATGATCTTTAAGGTCCCTTCCAACCCAAACCATTCTGTGATTCTCTAAGATTTATTGGACACAGCCATGCTGAGTGGATCTGGCAGCGATGGTCCTGCATTGAGTCTCCCTTGGACCAGGAGACCCATGGAGACCCCTTCCAACCAGCATTTCAGTGACCCTTCATTGATGGCACCCACATCTACCTGTTGAAAAATCCTGGAGTCTGAAAACGTGGAGCTATTAATAGAGGGACTTCAGCTGATCTCTGCTGGCGTAATCACCATCTGAATTTGGCCCCGCGGTGAACATTAATCACCGGCAAGTTCTGCGGCGTATCAACTTTAACATGGGTTGTTTGCTTTTCTCTAAGTGTTGGGACATCCCACAAGCTCCAGCTGCTCATCTCAAGCGAGCTGCCGGGAGGGAGCGGCCAAAGGCTGCCTCCGTGGATTGCAGCGATCTCTGCTTTTCTTCCTGCCCCACCACAAATCCCGAGTAAATCTGTTGAGACAGCAACACTTGGCCTTAAATCCGCATTGTTTTTTGACCAGATCAGCAGTCTGGAAACCGGGTCAATTTTTCTAAACATGTGGTTTAGAAATGTGCTGTTTCAAAGGACACTATCCAATGGTGTGAGACCAAACACTGGATTTGTAGTAAAAAGAGCTAAACAACAACAACAAAGAAGTTTAAAGCTCACTATAACACTGGGTCCATGGGACACCCTGACAAAAGCCGGGAAATAGTAAATTCCCTGTTCTATATTTAGGGAAACTGAGGCATAAAAAGAGGAGTCCAAAGCTGCCTGGAGAATGAACAGACGATGGTGAAATTTCCCAGCTACAGAACAAAAGCTATTTGTCTCATCTTTACAAGTTCTTACAAATATCACCGTAGGGATTTTATGCAGTAGAGAAAGTCCACTTGTTATTTAGGTAACAGAGTTGACATTAGAAACGCAGGTTGCATCTACCCTAAGGGATATACGCAATTAATCTGCACGAAGGTAGCAGCACAGGGCTGAGAACCTCAATTTTAAATTATGCCTTAGGTCCCAAGTTCTTTTGGTGGCACCGCATCATTACAGCAGATCCTTTTAGAAGTCCAGGCTTTGTTCTCTTTGTATCTCATAGCCTTATCTGGGAATACAACAGCTTTGTATTCCCAGAGGGGTAGATGCCGGTGTCCCCCCATCCAAGGCCAAGTATCACAGAAAGACCCCATGGGAACAGCTCCATACATCCCAGACTGATACTGCACCAGCAGATCTACAGGGAAAAGATTATAATTCTAGAAGGCCAAAGACAGCCCTTTGGAATGCTAAATATTTAATTTTTTGCTTTAACCTCGTGCTAAAACTTTTCTTCAAGACGTTGAAGAGAAACGTTCAACCTGCTCCCACTGTTTTATCCACCACAGTCGCCCCCATCACCTATCCAAGGACTATGTGTTTCTAGTGAATCTGCTTATCATTTTAACCCTTCCAACAAATATTTCTGGTGAACAATGCTCTGGAGCTGTTCTCTGCAAGCATTCAGCCACGTGGCGAGTGCCTGAGCTGCAGAGCTGGTCACCCACCCCGCACCATGCCTTCTCCTACCCAAATATATCATCTACTGGGACCCCCCCAAGTGCTGCAGAGCATTGCTGTGATTTATGCAGAGCATTGGCCATCCGCAAACTGTCACCCAGGGGAGGGATTTCACCCCAAAATACTGATTCATTTCCTCCTGACCACACAGAAGGTAACTAGACGGTACATGTCAATCCTTGGATACATGACTGAGGTTATTTCCTCCTTTTCCCCAGTAAACAGCTTGATAAATTTTTTATTTGGTGCCAGCACAGGGCTTGGTGTTGAACCATAAAGTCAGACCCTCCTTCTCTCCCCCATCACTCCCCAAGAGCTTGTTTTAAGCACAAAAAAGGCTGATTTAGGCCTGCGGCTGCCAACACGTGGCCGCTCTCAGTCCCTCCGGTGTTGCTCACAGCCACAGGAAATTAAAAAGTTAAACCCAAGGCCAACAGGGAGAGGCAGCGCGAGATGCTGCCCCATATGGACGCTGTGTGAGACTGGCAAAGGCCTGATCCAGCGCTCCAGAGTTGACATTCAACCCTCACAACCCAAAAGCAAGAGGCTATTTACTGACACCGAAAGTGGGGAAGACAATGATCACCACCCCTTGTAGGAAGTGCCTTTAAATCCTATCTCCCCAAAGGACTCTGGGTTCGGTCTCCCCGACACGTGTCTGTATCAGGCAGCCCCCCGCGCTCACCAGCGGCGGTCATTCTGCCTCTAGAGCAATTCGTTCCTGGCTAAGGCAAGAGGGTGACCTCAAGCTGCAAAAAGGTAAATGAATCAAAAGATCCAATGCGACACTCCCAGCGTGATGTCACATGGGAAAACACGAGGGCATTACTGACATCAGAGTAACATTTTGGGTCTTCCAACTCTTGTGCTGACCATGTCTGCCATAGATATCCAAGGGAAACGTGCCAGACACCAACAAAAGATGGACGAATCACTGTAATCCCTCAATAACCTGCCCATGTAAGAATTCCGTCTTCTGAAACCTCTTTATTCGGAGTGGTTTTCACTGAGTATGTGTTATCCATACCATCGCATAAGCCGTTCTTAGCTTAGACAACAACCTGCAGCAGAGAGTTCCTAGCCTGACTCACAGAGCCGTGGGATAATTGGGGCTGGAGGGGACGGCGGGAGGTGCCCAGCCCAACCTTCTGCTCAAGCAGCCTCAGCTCCAGGGTCAGACCAGGCCGCTGCGGTTTTACTCAGTAAACAGGTAAAGCTGGGGGGGACTGTGGGACCTTTAAACCTCCAAGAACAGAGGTGTCAAAACATCCCTGGGCCCCTGTTCCACCGCTTGACCATTCAAAACAGTGAGAAGTTGTTTATTTCCCTTCATGAGCATCTGGAATAAGTGACCGTGCAAGCAAGAGCATAATGAACGTCCCTCTGAGCTCTGAGTAGCTGTGATGGGTTAACCTTGGTACCAGAGGGCTGCAGAAAGTCTTAGCACTCATGTTTATAGCAGAAGTCCCCCTATAATTTATGCAGCAATGCACCACACAGCACTGACTGGCTTGCTTGGTTCCTCACTCTGGTACAAATGTCCCTAAAATCAGGACTCCGATTTTGGGCTGGAATGAAAGCACCCTTGAAACCCCCAAACATTTATCTCAGTCTTTGAACACCACACAGGACGTGTGTAGGTCCATGATAAGGTCAACAGAGCTCACAAAGTCAGGATTAGTGACATTTAAACTTCACAGTTAAAGGTCTCTTGAAACGAACAGCACTTCACACCTCTCTGTGCTACTACTTCTCTTGTGCAGACTCAAGAAATAGCCAGAAAGGATAAAATTTACTATGAAACCAGGCACCAGCTTGCAAACCACTCCTGTCCTCTCCTCCCACAGACAGCCCTGGGTGCACTTAACCTCACCACCTCCCCTGATCTCCTCCCTATCCGTATATATTTTGCTGCTTGGAAACTATTCTTGCCTCAGGCCATGCAAATCACAAGATTATCTGTAACTGCATTCCTCAGGTCTGACCAGGAAGAAGTGGGAATAGTGCAACCCCCATCCTGGAAAAGCGCCATAAACCCAAATCCCTCCCCCTGGTTTGGAAAACCAACCTTTCCTACACTTCAAGCTCTGCTCGCAGGGCCCTAGTATCAGAATATTCTTCCTAATGGCAGTTGTTAGGTTTCAGAGTTAACAAATCAATGGAGCAGTTTGTGCTCATCTGAGAAACACAGGTTTTGATAGTTTGAAGACTCAGGAAAAGAAGCAACATTTGAGATCAGATTTATGTGTCCTTTACCACCCAAAGGTCTGGAAACTTGCTTTTTGTATTTAATTGAAAACTTAAGTGCTGGAAAAATCGATGGGGCCACCCCAGAAGGGTCGGTACTGTGTCCTACTGCGCACTTACTTTACCCTGCCTGGTGCTAAGACGAGACAGCAGAAGAAAAAGAAGCATAGAAGAACATTAACAAAAAAAAAAGCCATTTTATTGAAAATGAAATTCAAACTTCAAATTAATATTACAATCATGAGAAAATGCCAAACAATTCAATTTACAGTTGCAACATACAATACAAATAGTCCCTTTGAAGTTGAAGTAAACTGATCCACAATCATCGTCTGTGGCATAAAGCAGAGTGTGTTTGTACAATATGTGCATGAAAAGCAAATCTCGGGTGACAGCGTTTGAAAAAATAAAAAAAAATTAAAGCTTGTATTTACACAAAATGCTACAAATATTTTGTTCCAGCGGAAATTCAAGACTGGTAAAGCATATTTAACAACAACGAAAAAAAATTGGAATGTCACTCATATTACCTAAAACAAAAGTTACTGTAAAAGTATGGTTTTGGCTGATATACTTAAAAGTACTGCATTTAGAAAAAAAAAAAAGCAAAGAGTTATCTGTAAACATGGAAGTAAACAAACATCTAAAAAAGTTCTCAGAAAAACGTTAAAATGAAATGCATTCTATTTAAAAACAACAAGAAAAACAGGGGTTCCGAGAACGGGGCTTCTTTGAGCTCATGGCTGATCCAGGTTTTGATTATTGCTTTTGCTCATGGCTTCTCGGCCGCGTGCAGCCCGGCGCGGGGCTGAGCTCTGCTGAGTGTGAAAGTGCAAAGTGTTCCCCACTCGAGATGTGGAAACAGGCAAATCTTTGCTCGGGGGACTGCTAGCAAAAAAGTTCAATGCTAAGAAAGACACAGCAGCTGGTCTTTAAAAACAAATGATAAACGCCACATCAATGATGCTGTGGGTTAAATAATTTGCATTACTTCCCCGACCCGCTGACCCCGATCTGGTCACCCTTAGGAGGAGGGAGAGGAGGATTTCATCCTCCATTCGGCAAAAGGGACATCGTGCCTGTTCTGCTGGAAGTAAATCTTTGGTACGACAAGAGAGCTGGAGAGTAAAAAAATAGGCCATTTTAAAATCTTTAAATCTATGACCAGTGCCCAAGATTGCCACTCACTGAAGGGAAGGGCTGTTGCACCTTTGAGAAATCTCCTTCCTGCTGGCGCTCAGCACCTTGCAAAACGTCAAATAGTCTGATATGATTAAGTACCTAGCGCCGGCTGGGGTTTTTTTTGGTCTGAAATTCTGATTCAAGAGCATTTCCAAGTGAACTCGGAAGCATTTTCCAAAAGCTTTGATAAGCATCTCTGCCTCAGCCGGTAAAACTCCCTCCATGATCAGCCTGGCATACCGGGAGAGATTTTCCAAAGGCACCAGGAGGGTTCAGGAGCACGGGGGTCTACTGCAAGTCAAGAGGCTGGTGCTCTTCTGTCCGTAGGTGCTTAGAAAATCCTTTCCTTTCTATCCCAAGCAGGCAGAGCCAGACGCCTGCCCACATGGCCAGGGAAGCCGAGGGCACGGATTGGGCACGTGCGCCTCAACCGGGAGAAGAAAACCTTTTTGACGGCTGTCCCTAATGGTCCAGTTGGAAGACCGTGGGGACACAAACAGAGTCCTGTTGGTACTGAGCAAAACAAAAGTCTGGTCTGTGCTGGATTTATCCAGAAACAAAAACCAAGTGCTTGAATTTTACAACAAAGTCTTAAAAACAAAAAAAAAAAATCTGGGTTGCTGCCTGCAGCCACTCTTAACAACATTTCAACACAAAAGCACCCTAAAAATTACTTAATATGCATACAGTAAACCTTAAAAAGCCCTTCTCAGCAATAACAAATAATGTACAAATATAGTACCTTTTATTAAATAGGAAACAGCTTGCACTGGCAGTACATCTTTTTCTCTTGCTTACTAAACAAAAAACAAAACTGAAATGTGTAACCAGACACTGGCTTTTTAAGTGCTGCTGAGACTAACAAACGTATTTTACAGTTACAAATAAATGGACAGTGGTATGCTTCAAGCTACCACAAACCAACAATAAATAGAATCAATTACAGCTTCCATCTTTGAAGGAAAACTAAGTATTAGAAGGAAAAAAAAAAAAGTGTCTTACTTTAAGCATACTTGGTATACAACCTTTAGAAGGCAAAGACTTTATTAATTTATTTTTTTTAAGAGCACGTCACCACGCAGATCGGAGGGATGTACCATGCTACTGTCAACTCGCTTCACAGCTTCGCTGTTCACGAGCAGTGATGGTGTTGTCTGGCTCTGTATGGCTATGCCCACCCTTGATTCACTGCGACACGTCGGAGGTAGCCAAAGTACAGCCAAGGAGCAGCGTGGTGGCCAAACGCCCCCCCCCCAAGGAGGCTGCGGATGGCGATGGCTAAGGCAGGGAAGGAGGGAGCGCCGTCAGACCCCATCAGCACGTGCCGTACATCCCACTAAGCCAGGCTTAACATCACCTGCTTAGGTGTGGGGAG
>NW_010249369.1:5568-11424 GCF_000690775.1 Eurypyga helias | reverse complement strand
CGTGTCCAGCCAACGCCATGTAGCCTCCACGTTTGCTGTAGCAGCCCTGGGCTGGGCAAAATTTGGCCCCCTCTGCTTGAGAGTTTTGGTGGTGGCAGTCAAGTTGGTTAAGGGTTTTGGGTGCAATTTGCTCTCCCTGTATCATGCCTGGGAGCCCCAGGCTGGCTTTTAAGGTGACTTTTTAATCATCTTCAGCGTTTGCAGAGGTGAGTATTGCTGCCGCTGGGCTTGTCTCTCTAATACGGCAACGGCCACGTTGGCGTCAAAGTCAACACAGCATCCTTACAGCTCTAGCATTTAATGCTAATGTGTGATGATGTGCTACCAGGCAGCTTCTGTCTCAAGTTTTGAACTTTTTTATTCCATTGAGTGGGCTGAAATTCCAAGGGGAGGGGAGAAAGTTTCACCAATTCTCCCTTAATCCCATTTCTGAGATATTTAAGAATTCATTATTTGTAAAATTAGGGCTTTGAAAGAGTTTTGGGTTTTCTTTGGGAATAAAAAAAAAAACCCTGTTGAAATTCAAATAATGCTGTTGAAGCAGAACACTTTAAATAATATGAATATTTTCAAATTTTGGAGTTCTGAGAAAAATCCTGGGAGAAGAAGAAATTAGGGGAAGGTTGGAAAATATTTCATCCTTCCTACCATTTTTCCAGTGTCTCCACAACTACTGATTAAAAGGCAAGACTGTGTTGAAGGCAACCAGACAGCTAATAAAAATATTTTAAACACAATATTTCCTTCATAAGTTATATAAAAAGATCCTACATCCAAAATCATTTGATGTGGATGCATTTGGGTTGGGTTTGTCGTTTTTAAGTCACGTTGTAAACTGGTTCACACTGGAACTGCTTTTCAGAGTTGGGTAAAGGTTTGAGGTTTGCACCATTGCAGAAATGTAGTAAGTTTAAAAAAAAAAAACAAAAACAAAACAAAACCAAAAAACACCACTTTTAGAGACCGAAGTCAATATATCATTACATTAAGAAACGTTTAAAGGGTCCAAATGTCATTAAATAATTATAAATATTCTTTTAAAGTTATATGATGATTCATGTTAGCAAACAACCTCAAATTTTACACATTTATAATTTAAAAAGAAAATAAAAAAGAACATAGCCGAACACAAATACTATGTATACCATTTTGGCTCTAGTAATATATATTGCCATTTTCATATTTTGCATAAGGAATAACATTTTGTTTTTTGTTTTTTTAAAGGTTTCGGTTGTTATTTTTGGTTTTTGGCTAATCGAAGGCAAAATGAACGGATCCAAAAGCAAAAAGGAAACCCCAAGGTTGTCTAGCCTAACTTGAAGACTCATTCTCTTTAAGTACCCAAAACCAAACCAAAAAAGCAATGAACACAGAGAAGTTCCAACCGTTATCTGCAGCAAGGCTCGGACAGAGTTTTTTTGGGGACAGCTGTTTTCATCTGAATGTATCACGGCCAAATGGAAGCAACGCGATCTTTGCTTTCCTTTTTATGTGCACCAATACAAGCCAGTTGAATTGCGTTACGGGTGTGAAGAGGGTCCCATACGTTGTATGATTGCAACTGTATCTGGAGTTCATGGTATAGGGGTTTTTTTTAATTAAAAAATAAAAGGGAATGTAGCCTTTGCCTTGCATCACCATGTTTCTCCTGATAGCTGGGGAGTCCGTTCTCTCCTCATTGGCAAAAGAACTCACTAGTTATTACAACACTCTAGACCAAAAAAAAAAAAAAAGAGAAGGGGGTGATTTTGTGTGTGTGTGTGTAAAAAAAGTACATTTTAAATATAAAACAAGGTAAAATGGTTCCAAGAAAAAAAAATATATGTGCTTTGATCCACATAATCTGGAACACGGGTTGTGGTGTGTTGGTAACTCTTGTGTTATTTATGGCCTTTATCATCCCATCTACTCAGTTGCACATATCGGTAAAATCTCCTTTTTTAAAAATAAAAACAAAAAAACACAAAAACCAGGCACTTCATAGTTAGTCGACCGTTTGTTTGGTTTTGGTTTTTTTTTTGGCTCGCGGAGGTCGGGCCGGCTACAGAAGAAATCTCAGTACGGCCTCCAAACGGACTCATCCATTCTGCCACTAGAATTCAAGACGGTTGGGGAGCTGCTGTGGCTGCCATCTGCCTCCACCCCGTCACTCTGGTTGGGCAAGTTAGGGTTTAACAGCGTGCTGCCGTTGGACGTGGTGGTGCACGGAGGAAGCATCCTGGAGGGGGAGCGGTCCCCTCCCGGCACCATGGGGAACTGGTATGATCCTGACGAAGTGCCATAGTAGAGATATGGAGTGCTGCTGGTCTGGAAAGGTCCACTTTGGTTTTGGGAAGAGCCGGGGTAGGGTGGTGGTAGGTAGGTGTGGTAGTGAGTGGTTGCGGACATACCCAGTGACATGCCTGAGGTGACTGGCGGGGTATAAGGGGGGTGGTTTTTGGATAGTGCATTCGTGGGTTGGAGAAGCGGCTCTCAGTGAGGGATGAAATGCTTGTGAACTGCCTGGGATCTGAAAATGGGCCCAGCTCTGAAGCACCTAAAAAATTATAACAAAAGACGGGGGAAAAGAATTCTGTAAATACCATTTTTTGTATCAAGTGATGATAGAATTTTATTTTTCTAAGAAAACCCACTTCTTCTGGCCCCCAAGAGAACAGCAGATCATATCAAATAATACATTACAAGGAACAGAGTCATACACCTCTCTTCTACAAGCGCTGGGCCAAACTCATCCCTGGTCTAACTCCAACGATGCCAATGGAGGGAGCAGCATTGCCAACCTGAAGCGTTCAAAGGTCACAAGTCAGGCCGGGGGAAAAAAAAAAATCAAAAATCAAGAGATTGAAAAAGATCCAAGAAGAGAAACGTGGATTTGGAGTTGATTTGCCTTCTGGTTTCTGGGCTTTGAGGGTTACACCTCTCTGGGTTTTTGCTATAGCCTCTTGAGAAACTCAGGTCCGGTTGCACATGAAAGCTGAGATTCCCACCTCAGGAGCTGGGCTTTCAAGAAAAGCAGAAATTACCGTGCAACTTGTAATAAAACTACAAGAGTTGGCAACACCGAGTTAGTTGCACCACTGACACCAGGGGAGTTACACCGGGGGTGACTAAGCCCCACTTCTCGCCTTAAATGTGAGAATCTGCTCAGCTGCTTCCTAAGGCTGGAAAATATCATTTGCTGCATCCGGAGGACGGGCAAGGCCACTGAGCTGATAGCAAAGATTCAAATTTCACTTTTCAGTGCAGTTGATGGAAAATTACAAGCCAAACACTCTTCTTGCCATTGAAAAAAAGTTGTTTTCATGTGTAGTCTGCGTAGTCTGGTTGAAAAAAAAGACCACACAGTTTATGGCTACTGTGAACGTCTGGATGGTAACGCTGTGAATTGGAGTCTAACGCAAAACAGGGATGGGTAAACTCGTTTTGCCTAATTTCTAATCCCACATCAAACACCCAGAATTTCAGAGCAGAATTGGAAAGCAAATGTTAGTAGCTTGGTGATCTGCTTAGGAGACTGCGGGATGGACAGGAGCAGAAGAAAAAGATGGTGAAAGCTCACGTTGAGAGACAGAAAAGTGGAAAACAAAAAGGTTTTTTGGGAAAGAGAAAAAGCCTAATGAAGAAATACAGTGCAAGGGGAAGGGAAAGGCATCAGACAGTATGCAGTAGATACACACATAGATTTTTATAGAGAAAGAGCTAGAAAGAGCAGGGCATAAATAAAGGGGGAAAATCATGAAATCAAATGTGCTCTCCCTGTGTTTCCCAGGCAACACTTCTACAGCTTTACAGTCCTCGAGATCCAAGGGTTTACCCATCCCTTTGCCAATCTGCCAAATCCGATTGACCTAACAGGATAATACGGCATCTTCTAGATGCCAAACTGATGTGCCTAACTCTGAAACACCCTGCATACCCTCAACGTAAGATGCAGCAATGGTTTTCCTTGGAGAGAGGCTTTGGATCTGACCTGCTGACACTCATGTGTAGAAGGAGGTTCCCACCAGCCCTTCTGCCTTTGGCCCCCATGTAGCACCCACAAGGGTCATTGCTAATGTAAGCTTCAGACAGACCCTGCCACCTTCCGTGGCACGTTTTGTGCTTTAGACCACCACTCTCTCCTGCTCTACCAGCTCATTTAACCCACGCCTTCCACGACATCTAAAAGCAGCAGGGGTGCAAAGCTCAGGCACAGCCTGGGTTCAGGCTGGAGGACCTGGGCCACAGCCAGCCAAGCGTCCAAATCACGCAGCCTGAAACCCAAAGATTATAATTCGCCGTCACAAAAAACACGGAGTCCAGAGCTTTAAATGGGCAGCAAAAGCCCGTTTTTAAAGCCTGATGACAATGTGATTACTATTATCTTTATCGGGAACTGAATCAGTGACCTACGGGTGAATGGGTCTGTCTCCATCATCAACCCCTCCAACCACAGCCCCCTGGAATGTAATATAACTTGTACCTTTACAGCAAACACTCTACTACTTGATGCAACTTCTTTCGTTCCCAACTGCAAACAATAGCCAGAGGCGATACCACCCAGATTCAAAGCTGTAATTTTGGAACACTATCCTCTATATTGTGAACAGGTCTGATATGTATCTGGAAATATAAGGTTAGAACATAATTTCCCCAGCTGCTCAAAATACTGAGTTTCAATCTGCTACTGCTTATACTCCTTTTTTTTTTTATTGTTATTGCAACTCTCTCAACATGAACAGAGTTGCTCTTAGTTTCCCCTAATAGAATCTAAACAAGATTTTTATAATCAAAGGTAGAATTGGTATGTGTGTAAGGGTGTAGAAGATCGGCATTTTCAGTTTCTTTGCCACCAATTATTTTTTTCCTTAATAACAAATGATCGACACAGTTTTACCCAGTAAAAGGCAATCTCCCTTTCAGGGCTAGAACCAAATATTATCTGTATGGGTGCTGCCAAGAGAACATGTATGTGTCCAATGTCTGGGAATGTGCCCACCACACGCAGGCATTTCTGAAGTGGGGTTACAGACCCCCTTACATACCCTAGTAAATCCACACTTGTTTGTTTTTACCATTGCTTGTAAAGCTCAATCTTATTTACCCGAAGGCCAAATAACCACAACTTTTTCTTATCTCACGCACGGCTGTCTCTGCACAGCTCCTGCACACTCACTTCTCCGACCCCCTTTTGCCTAAATGCCTTTTGAATCTCCGTAACTCCCCGCACTAGGCTGCAGTTTGTTTCCAGCCTTCTGTATCTCTATTATGTGAAGATATTTTTGTAAACCAGAAAAAGTTTTCTGTCACCCCCGTCCTAAAGTTTCTGTTTGAAGTGAGTCTAGAAACGTTTTTAAAAGTCACTTCTAAAACTCAGCTTCTTGCCATCCTCACTGCTATGCAATCTCACAGGCAAATTTTCACCTTCCTCCTCCTCCTCCTCTCCCTGTGCTACCTCCTCGTGTTAAGGTTGATTTTGGTTGTAACTTGGAAACACCAGATGCATACTCATTTAGCTCTTTGCTGAATTGAGAAGATAAACAGCTCTTCTGGGCACGGCACCCAGCTTCGTATATCTAGATGCACACAAATAGTGATGTCGATCAGCAATATAGTAACATGATAGTGCAAGTAAATTATTTATTTATTCCTCTCCCCAGCAGGATTAAAGATTTATGCTAATTTTTCCTCCGTCAGAGCAAGAAAACAATTTGCATCTGTGAATTCCCACTCTCGTGATAGCTTGTATTAAATGGGTGAAGCGCAGATCCTCCGCCCTATTTGTGGCAGAAAGATTGTGAAACCACAATGCTGTGAAGAGAAGAGGCTTTATTTTGTGCTGCCAGAAAGAGAAACACGGCAACAAGCACGGCAAGT
>NW_010249369.1:0-5537 GCF_000690775.1 Eurypyga helias | reverse complement strand
CAATGAATTCTCTTGCCCTATACAGTCTGATCAGCTCCCCACACTTGACAATGGGGGAAAAAAACGTATATTTAAAAAAACCCCAAAACGTTGCATCTGAAAGAGTCCAGGTTAAACTGCTTTTAAATCTTCCAAGCTGATTCCTCCCTAACGTAACCCAGCACTCAAGTTTTCTGAGAGCTATACGTTTAGAGCAGAAAAGCAGTCATGTTAATATGCCAATATATATGCTAACATCCTAGACTCAAGAATACTGCTTCAGTGTGTTTCATATTTAGAATAAGAACAATTAAAATTCCATGTGGTTTCACTTATTTTGATGCAGAAGCCTCATTAAAAACCTTGGACTTGGGGATATGCCAGCAGCCGACTAAAATGGTTTTGCATTTGCGCTTAAAAACCAATTTTACCTGTTGCAGCTTTGCAGCTCTACCGTTTATAGCCGAATGTGTACCGTGGCCATTTCTCTTTTCCAGTTTACAGATGCGAGCTAATGCCAGTTAATGTTCATTTCTCAATTAATAAGCTGCGCTTGTGGTTTGCAGAAAATAAGGCAACAAATTTCTGCCAGGTTTACAGCACTTTGGCCAATCGCTTCCAATTATTAAAGATCATAATGTACCGAGGATAGATTAACTCCTTGTGGGTACAGCAAGCTGATATCTACTTTAAAGGATTATAGCATAATTTTATAACTTGCAGGTATTGCAATTTGCTTTGTCATTTAGGCTACTACTTTTAAAAAGTTCCACTTGGCTTATTGCATATGTCTGATAGAGGAATTTTTAGCACATCAAGTCAATGCAGAATCACTGGATGCAAGAAAACAGAGTGGTGCTGTATTCAAAAGTCACTGAACAGTCTGTCTCCAGCAAATTAAGCTACATATATAGCAGTGTAATATAGTTAAATCCATTTACGGGTAGCTAAATGATTCACTTGTGTTTTGGGGAACTTCAGTGTTAAAACATTCCCTGAAGCAGATACTAGATTCTGTGGATTTTTTAGTTCTCCAGTTAAATTCAGGCTGGGACACAGCAGCAATTGATCTATTAAAATAGGGTTTTTTCCTTCCCTAACATCTACCTCTATGAATTATATGTGCAGCTTGGATTACTTGCAGCTGATAATATCGCCCCATATGAGCATGCCACGACGATTTTCAGTCTCCTACAGCTTTGCCAAACTTTAAATGTTCTGGCTGAAATTGTCCATGCTGGGTGTCTGTCTCAGTCTAAATTGTGATTTATGCATTTATTTGTTTTTAAAATTTCAGCTGAAACTCTTTTGCTGGGAAAAATATATTGTTTTACTAATCTTAAACTCTGAGGAGCCTTCCTTTGAAAAGCTGTACCAGTTCCACGCTTTGAAGTAAGGACTTGAACTTTGGAATAGGAGTGGCTTTTGTGTGAAAGATGTTGCCATGAAAATCCAGCCAAATATGAACAAATCGTAAGCGTTCTGACTAAAAATGGGCAGAAGAGTCTGTGCCCCTGCAAAGACACTTGTCCAGAGTCTGAGATGAAATCCAGGAGTCTCAAGTCCCAGTATGTTTTCTGCAAATATTGCTGAAAGATGGGGACATCCCGACCCATCTCCGTGCCAGTTCTGGTCAAGGAGCAGTCCATAGGTAGCTCCATTCACTGGAATGGCAGAAGCCTGAGTCAAAAGAGTCCACGTGGATGTTTGTATGATATTACAAGGAACAATTTGGGAAGGCAGGGTTACTCGGGGTTTGCTTTTTTTAGAAATCTGAGACATTATAAACAAAACTAGAGACAAACAAAAGGATACTGAAGTTACCATGTGAAGAGTGAGAAAGTTAGGAAATGCCAGCATTCAAGTTACTTCCCCATACGCACTACGATACAGCATTTGATTACAGGAGAAGATGCTGTTCTTTTACATGAACCCTCATGCAGACAGCACACGGGGTGACCTCCTCCAGAGATGTAATCAGAGTTGAAGAACAGAGGAGACCGCTGTCCATATACCCCCCAAATCCACAACTGGGAGAAACCAGAAGGGTTGAAGTGAACGAGGCGAGGGAAACCCAATTATTTTCCAGAGCAAACTGTATTTTATACATGTTTCTGCCACACGGCAACTCCGTGACTCAGTTGAAATCTCTCCAAATCACATTTTTACTTCTCTCATTTTCTGTGCCCAGCAAAGACGTTGGCTTCTGATTTGCATGTGTGCTGAACATTCACAGCTGCAGCTGAAGCCAACAGGAGCTCGGGGCGAACATAAGGCTCAAGGCAGGCAGAAATTCATGATGTAGGTGACACGCAGAAGGTGCACTGAATTACAGGAGACCCTACAGTCAACCTCAGTACTCTTTTTAAAGCTGCTTCTTTCTTTCTTGGGAATATTGCACTGCAAGGAGTTGTATACAAACCCTATGGCAGAAATATTAGAGCAAAGCCCATCCAGAAATTAAGAATTCCTTCTTCAGAGCAGAATTTAATGCTCTGCAATAAGCAAGGCCTGGGGAAATGCAAAGAACAAGAAGAAAACAAAATATTGAAGAGCTGCTCATTAAGTTAGCACTGTCCATCCTGCGCACTGAATGAGACAGGAATCCCGTGGGAAAAGTATCATGTGATCCTGTAATTAAAAGCCGTAATATAATGCATAAGCAGAATGAGGCTGATTTAAAGTTGCACAGGCAACGTAAGTACTGAGATTTCCCAATTTCTGAGCACTTCATTTTGCAATCTTAAGGATTCTTAGCAACGCGTTTGGATGGGAGGAGTGATTATTTGCTAGCTCTCTTCTCCTCAAGCATCTTTCTGTATCAGGGTGTTATTTTGTTCTTCATTTTGTTAAACTCTTGTCACCTACAAATAATAAGTGTTTAGTGAATCACACATAGCACGAGCCTTCTCCTGCCTCCTTCCAAGCAAGACTCTGATTCTCCAGGGTGCTGTATCAGCTTCCCTCTGGATGCTGCTGCACGATGAAGCCTGGGACTGCAATTTCCAGCGATCCCAAAATCTCTTCCTTGCTGTAGCCTGATCCTGCAACCTGACCCTGCGGGACACTTGTCCCACACATTTACCACAGAGCATGTGTCTACGTGCTGCAAGGGTAAGGGTCTGGGGAGGGCTTCTCCCTCTCCAGTTCCCTTACGGGATTAAACATGCATCGTCTGGATACTTGCAACTCTTTATCGTAGGAAGTGGTATTTTTTCAAGTGCCTTTTCCCTGTGTTTAATACAGGGGGAAAAGAATCAGGAAGAAAAAAGAAAAAAGGCATTTTACATCCTTTTTTTGCTCTTTTTCCCCCCATGTCACCCTTGCACACCAGCAAGCAGGTCTGCTGGCAAACAATAGCAGGAGAAAAGGTGTGAACTGGCCCCCCCTCCCCTTTCCTTCACCTCAACAAGGTGTTAACTTCAAGGCCTAGTTGGGACCATTTAAACTGCAACATTATTAAGCACAGCACTCTCACAAAAGTCAGAGGGAGGAAGCAACATTTTAACCCCTTCAGAGCCTCATGAGAACCTAATTCTAGTGCATCTCCTCCCTCAGCACCCTGGTTCACACCGTAAACTGCACGCTTGTGCCTTCTGGTAACAGGACTTTAGCACCTAAAATACCACGGATTAATTTGCAGATAGATGTTTTCACTGAATTTATGGTGCAGCACCTAAGCCCTTTGCTGGGAGAAACACCCAATAAATAACGTAATTAGCAGCAACCATTAAAGTACCACTCGTGCAAATGAAGGAGTGTGTTTCCCAAGCAGAGCTGCTACATTGCGTAAGAGCAAAACTGGGGTCTCTCTACATTTCTCCAGCCCGGGCTCCATCATTACCTGCTGGGCTCCCTCAACGGGACTTTTCTGCTGGATGAACTACACCGGAGGAAGGTGTTTTCCTGCAGGCACCCAAGTCTTGCTGGGTGACACCACACATCTAAACACAGGTGGCTGCGGCCTGCACCTCATGAGGTAGCTCGTCTTAAATTTAGCAACGTGAATGGGTAGAAATTCCTCCTGTGTGTGGAAAAAAGCAACAACAAACCCCTCCTAGATGGACTCTTGGAAGCAGAAATGGAACTACAAAAACATCAGTCATCACCCTCTCATTTATACATGTTGTCTTTTGTGAAGCTTATACAGGACGCGTAAACCTTTCTAACGAGGACCACAGGAGGGGGACAAATGGTCACATTAGAGAAATATGTCCTTGGCTAGGGGTTGTGACCTGCCACCCATGGATGCCCATTGACCTAGCCTGATGGGGAGCCTCTTCTCAGCCTTTGTTACCTCACCTTGGTGACTTCAGCCTGGAGCTGTCACAAGTGATTCAGGTGGAAAGGAACCGGGAGTATATCAAAATCCCTCTGCTTGTTTAAAGGCTGAGGCCGTCTACGTGTTATGTTGGAAGGAAAAAGTAAATAACGTTTCCTGGAAATAAGTCTAGGAGCCCTGCAACGCTGCCCGGCACAAACACACACGCAGGCACGTATCGCGCTCTCTGCAGTTCCCCCCAATTTTTCCTGCCTGAACTTCAGCCGCTGCTGTTTTTCGCCAACCCCAGGCGAAACGCATCAGAAGGAACGTTTGAGGCTTTTCTTGGATAGCAACCACAGTGGCATTGTATACAGCAAGGGGGTGAAACCGCAGGGCTGGGAGCTGCAACGCATGCACGGCGATGGCGAGCATCAGTACGAGAATCCTGGATAAATCCAATGAATGGGAAGATAATACACAGTGGGGCTAGCAGTCTACTTTATTACTTCTTTTTTTTTTTTTTCAGAAAAATGTGCCTTAACTATCCAGTATAAATATTTGTTTCCAATGTTGTCATGAATTGTACTTTTCCACTGCATGCTAGCAGCTCAGAAAAACCATCTGATCCTCAAGCGGACACAAAGAAACTATGTTTTTCAGGGGTGGGGAAGGGGGGGGAAGCCCTTGGCATTGCTCTGTAATTTCACCCTTTAAACCTCTCTTTTCTTCCTCCCCATCCAAATTTTCCTCTCGAATCTCGTTCAACTAATACACGTCCCTCCTGCGGACAGAGGATTCCTTGCTGATTCTTGATTAAGAGTTTTTAAGAAGCCGGGAAGGAAGATATTCTTTGAAACTGGATCTACTGTAGGATGGGAGCCAGCACACAGGACACCGTGTCTTTCAGAGAGGGCCACACACAGTGCCACTCCAGTCATATGACTTCTCTGTCACATCCTGAAGCCATTTCCAGCTCGTGTGTGAGTTTGTACTCCCATTTAGAAAAGGATAGGATATATTGGGAACACACATATGGAAACACTTTCAGGGAATCAGTTTCCATGAAATCCATAATGAGCCAAGTGGCTTCAGATGTGGCAGCGTGCCTCAGATTAGCCAAAAAAAAAAAAAAAGGAAAGAAAAAAAGAGAAAAAAATAGAGGAAAAAGGGAGAAAAAGAAGGACAAATCTACCCTTTCAGCCCTTATTTCAGTTTCAAGGGGGAAAAAAAGAAAAAAAAAACAATTAAACCCACTAATGACTTATGGCTCCCAAAACAGGGAGCCACAAAACAG
>NW_010249368.1:11842-45488 GCF_000690775.1 Eurypyga helias | reverse complement strand
CGATCCCTCTGTCAAATCCATGTCTGCTGTTTCGAGACAAGGGTGTCCTGTGGGACAGTATCAAAGGCTTCGCTCAAGTCCAGGTAGATGACATCGGTTGCCCGTCCTCTATCTGCCAAGGTCATGACCCCATCGTAGAAGCCACCATGTTCGTCAGGCATGATCTGCCCTTGGTGAAGCCATGTTGGCTGTCACCAATCACCTCCTCATTCTCCATGTGCCTCAGCATGGTTTCCAGGAGGATCTGCTCCATGATCTTGCCAGGCACAGAGGTGAGACTGACTGGCCTGTCGTTTCCCGGGTCCTCTTTTTTTAAAGTATTTAACTTCATTAGTGTTGATCTCTGAATAAATCAAACCTGCCACACAGTCCCACGGAGTTTTCCATGCAGCTCAGCTTGGTGCTTTACCATGTGTGCATACTCAGTCTCGCCTGTGCGTCTGCCAGTTTTCACTGTGCTCTGCAGTCCGTCGGTCCCAGCACTGACTGGGACTTGAGAGAAGCCTTAAGAAGCCCTGTAGTTAGTGGCTGTTTCTCTCCAGCCCACGTGTGTGTTTGTACAGCAGTGCTAAAGGGAGATTTCTGCTGTCAAACTAATGACCTCGTACAGGTTGAGTGCACAGTTCAGGGCTGATGTAATTAAGGTAACATTCAGAATTGTGGTGAGGGAGGAAGGAAATTACATCCCTTTTCCTGAGAAATAGGAAGTCTCTTGAAGGCAAGACTTCCTTCCTTGTAATCCCACTTTACCAAAAAATAGAGAAAGCAAAGGGTCTGTGGTAAAATTGGTGTGTAATTAAGAATTCATTTTAAACTTGTAAACACTAAAAGTCCTCTCTTAAAATGGACAAGGATTTTTTTTCCTTCCTCCTCTCTCCATCAGTTATCTTTGCAGCATGGTCTCGTTTGGTGACCTAAAGAAGGTAGTAACAATCCTTTTCCTCTGCTTTTTGTTTTTAATAAGTCCTTCAGAGAAGAGAGGAACTGGCATGCTCCTGCCCATGGGATTAAACCAGCTGTTTAGACCAATTTATGAAATACTAGTGAGGAAGGTTCTCAAGGAGTATTACTTCATGAAGGTCCTAGGAGCAGGGGTCTCTTGCCCATCTTATCCAATAGTGTTAATGATGCTAACCCATTGGTTTTGTGTCGTATTTAGTGCAAAAAAGATGAAATGGAATATATTAATATTCGACAAAAAGCCATTAATTCTTAGTTGAACTTGCAGCAAGAGCTATTAATAAAATACCTCTTGTATGGCTTAATTTTTAAAAACAATTTATTCAAAACTGAAACCACTTCCTTGCAATTTTTGGTTATGCAGAGCATCCATGGGGAAAGCAGAACACAAGGTTCCTTCCTCTTTCCCCTCCCCAAGAGGCCATATAAGTAGGTGTCATAGGGGGTGTATTTATCACTTTTTACAGCAAATTTTATTGCTATATGAGGCCAGAACATTTAAGGTTGTTGTCCAATGGTTAGGCAATATTGGTAGTCAAGCACTATTAATCTAAGAGTCTGATCCTAACACTGTACGTTGGTACAGTATTGCAAAACATTAAAATGCTAAGTAGTCACCAACATAATAACAGCTCATGTTTTAATTGCTTTTCAAAGAATCTCATTAGCCATAATCTCTCTGGTGTAAGAGATCTGTAGGAGACAGATCCTTTCAGGGGGCATTACTCACCATGTCTGCCACCGCTGGTTAAATATAACAATGCAGGGTGCCGGAGCTGCTGAGAAGCTGGTCCCTAGACCACAGGCAGTTGGGCTCCAAGTATGGTACTTCTGGGTTTTGGGGGCTTTTACTGCATGCTTGCAAGAAAGTGTTACTGTTAGTTTAACTGCTTACAGATACTTTCTGAAATTCTACCTATCCCCATTTCAGAGTGGTCTGTAGTGGTATGTAATTGGTTAATAGTGTCACTTGCCTTTTTTGTTAAAGTTGACTGAAACATCAAATTTTTGCACTAAATGTAGTTTAATTTCAAAGCAGTTTAATTTTGAAAATCTGAATACAGTATTAATGAAACTATTTGGTTGGGAACAGACCAAATGCTGAAGTGCTGCTCCATTAGCACTGCTGGTAATTCCGAGTGGGTGCTTGTTCGTGCATATTTGTTTCCTGTTCCATTTCAAGCCACTTGAAATTACTGAAGAGGGCAGAAAAAGCATCCTGTACCTCGGGCACGTACACATCCTTGCATCATTTTGCCAATGCACTCCCTTCTGTAGGCATGGCAGGCTTATTTTAGGTTGATCCTGAAGGCTGAACCAATTTCTTGCCTTTGCAGCCAAGGAATTATTTGTCAGTGTTCATGCTTCATGGGTGTTTGTCCCATGTGTCATTTTCTAGCCTGTTGAGTTTAGTTTCTGTAACATAAGTGGCAGCCTTCTGTAAAGCCCAGTTTCAGTGTTAATGATCTGTAAGTCTTGAGGGCTGCGAGCCCAGCGTTACCACTTCTGGCAGAGCTGCTTTGAAAACGTGGCTTTGGTCGTAAAGCTGATGGGCATTACAAGAACATGAAGTGACCACAATTAATGGCCTCGATCTTCCGTGTGCGTGTGCCCCTGTTTGGATTCTGCAATGATCACAGAACAGACATGCTGCGGGAGGTTCTGTCATCGGTGCCAATAATTAATGGTCCAAAACCACGGTACTTCATGGGTGGAGGTGTTGATACGGGGACATGTTTGTACGATGCGTGCTGCATGCCTACCGTATAAAATGGGATATGTTGAAAATAATTTGTTGACTCTTGTAAGCTGTGGTTAAAATCTTCGCCTATTATTGGTGCTCCATTATTTTTTTTTACTGGTTTATGATTCCCATTACAATCAAGCCACAAAAATAAAGCTAATATCTTTAGAACAAGAAAAGGCATCTCAAATTTGTTACGTCCGTGTGCTGGCAACGTCATTTTCTGTTTCTGAAGAGCTCGACTGTTTACGAAGAGATCCATAGGAAGCATTGCCGTACAGCGGGATACCTAGTAGTTAAGATCATTGGCTATCTATCATTACTGCCTAATTTCCTGTCTAGCAGACTTGTAGCTTTGTTATAAATAGGGGAAGAGGCGTATGAGCCTCTGAAAGATGCTCGTGATCGGGACAAGAGCAGCACTCTTCAGCCCGGCTGTTGAAGACCATCCTGAGTAACGTACTGTAACGTTCTTTTAGAATTGCTTAACAAGACAATCCTGAGTAACGTAGTGGCTGTTGAAGACCATCCTGAGTAACGTAGTGGCTGTTGAAGACCATCCTGAGTAACGTAGTGGCTGTTGAAGACCATCCTGAGTAACGTAGTGGCTGTTGAAGACCATCCTGAGTAACGTACTGTAACGTTCTTTTAGAATTGCTTCTTTGCCTGGGATAGAATTTGTGTATAAATTGCTGTAGCTCTGTTGGCACTTTTTAAAGAATCTTTGACATACTCATCTTTTGAAGTGTGAATACCTTTGTGAAATGAAAGGGATTTTTTAAAGGGTTTTGTTGCTTTTACTACATTTAATTTCAGAGGCTTCGAGGTGACTGACGTGAACTACCTAAAAACCTGTGCTGCCTCTTTTAACTGCACCAGACATGATAGATGTCTTCTCTTTGAGAGATTACTGCTGCAGTACAAGGAAAAAAAAAGTCCAGTTTGCGTGTGCCCAAAGGTCAGGAGACAAGCGTTTATTTCTTAAAAATGGTGATTATAATGGTAGGACTTATTTTTACAGTTAGCTGAAGCATTGATCTAAGAACTCTTTTAGTATATTGGGAAGCTTTTTGAATGGACTTTACCACTTTTGAAGTCCTCTTTGAATCTCTGAAAGGTGATCCAGCGCTGTAAAAACACGCAGGGCTTTTTTTTTCCCCCTTGTTTTTTCATGTCTAAGTGGCAGTTTTGGGGTGTTTGCTGTCCCTCTTCAAGAGGGAGGACTGTACTGTTAGGTTGAAGATATAAATACAACATTTAAGAGATGGGAAGCTACCACAGGAGTTCCAGCTGTAAATTGACCAAAATCTGACACTGGGGTTCTGATTCTCAAGTCAGCTAAAAGATAATACCGAATGTAGAAACCAAGACAGGAAAAACCCAAATGTATTAAATATTTCAGCTCTTGCTGTTCACCTATAAATAGGTAGCTGTTATGAATTCTTCATTGTCGTATCCCTCCGGAGATGGGAATTAATCCAGTCTCCAGCTGCCTGTGACTGAAGGTCGTGAGTCAGACTGAATTAGAGGAAAATTCGTAGCAGGATTTTGCAGACTCTGGTTCCTGACTTGAGGCTTCAGGCTCCAGCTTGGAAGGTTTTTAGGAGTCTAGCTGTTCTGAGTAAAATGTCATCTGAAAATTAACAAGGCTTAAAGGTGCAGCATCCCCTTGCACTTGCCATCTTCCCAGTACGACCGTGTTTTAACCGCTGAAGTACTCAGTAGTGTAACTCTGGAGGCTAATAGCTTAACCTTGGATAATGATATCGTAGGGTTAAAGGGACCTCTTCATGCTGGCTGTGAACTCAAATTTGTGCAGTGCAAAGGAAACCTGCAGCGGTTGGTTTTATTCACCGTAACTCCTTATCTGAGCTTTCATAATCCTATCCCATTAATTGGGGTTTTTAGCTGCCTTGAACAGAACTAGCCAGATTCAAGAATAAAAAATTGTAGCTGATCTAGCTCCCGTTGGATTTCTTTTGGCTATAACTGGAAATGATACAAGATATTAAAGAGGTGATCAGCTGTGAATTAGATTTTAAAGAGCTTGCCAGATGGCCGCTGTAAGTACCCTAAATTATTAAGACTGAATATGTCAAATAGTACATTTACTGACAGCTTACTGCCTTTTTTTTTCTTCCTTAATTTAGGCTGTGCAAATTCCTACGTTTCACTTTTCCCATAACAGTAAAATGTGGATGTTAGGAATTCCAGCTTTACAGAGGGCTGCAGTGTTGGTGGAGTATGTAATTTGAAGGAACAAAAGCTCGTGTTGCTTTCTTATTGCATTAAATAATGTCTTCAGAATTAAATGGGATGCTTAACTGGTTTGCCTTATGCAAAATTTATAACCATACCATTTTTAGTATGTCCTTTTTTTTTCTTTTCTGTTGGACTGTGGTTTTTTTTTTTTTATTTTAGAGATGATGGGGGGGAAGTCAGTGTCATTTAGAAGTTCTTTATTATGAACCCATCTGTGGCATTGTCTGGCAAAGAAGCCCTTCCAGGTTTTGAATTCAGAAGAGTATATGTGGAAGTGAGGGAAATACAGTTAGAAATTTTCAGTTGCTGTGTATTGGAATCCTCCTCTACTGAAGGCATTTAGTCAAAACTGTTCTTGCTGGTGAGTGTGAGTTTCCTTAGGAGCTGGTTCCATCTGTTTGTAAAACAGACTAGTTAAACGGGGTTTGAGTACGGATTTCTCCTATGTTTTTTTTTCTATGTGAAAACGCAGAGCTGATGCTGTAAATGTAGATGGGGGAAAAAGAAAAGAGGGGGGCTAACTGCAAAGGCACTATCTTTGTGTTGCATGTTGTCTTGGGTCAGTAATTGAAGAGAAAGCCAGTACAGTCTTTTAGTTTTGCTTCTAGGAAGGATTATGTTGTCTTTTCATTATAAACTTTTCCGGACAAGTAGCAATGTGGAGAGGTAGGAAATCGTCTCTTAATGCTAGTGGAAAAATTAAAAATGCTTAATCCCTTTCTACTTTGTTACATACTTGTAAAGTAGCCCAACTTGGTGTAGACGTGCCTCCATCTTCTGGTTCCCAAACCATATCCCGTTTACTCTCATCTCTTGCTAGAAAGTGTAACTTCACCCTGCAGTGTTTTGCATGAGAGCGCTACTTACGCTTCCCTTTGCCGAGGGTCAGGATTGCACACGCTTCCCAGAGCCAGAGATGGGTTCGTAGGCAAACAGGGATCAGGACGGGGATGTCAGGCGTGCTTGACTCTGCCCAGTCCACCTGTTGGGCCTTGCAAGGCAGAAGGCATTCCTGTGATGCTCACCCAGCCCTTCCGCAGGCAGCATGGGGAATGACGGTTCTCCATTTGTTCACTGACTGACCTTAGCGTACTGCTGGGGAAAGGGAGGGAATGTGTTTAAACACAAATCTATTGCTTTGGCAAAGCTGGGCTGGCAGTTTTGGCTGTAATGTATAGATCTTTCTCATTTATTATTCTGTCTTGTGAATCATATTAAAAATAAACGAGAACTAACTTTCCCTATGCATGCCAAACAAGGGAAAATTAGGTGACCCAATTATGTCCAGTTGCAGTCTGTTGGATGTAGCAGGACATGCTTGTAGCATTTAGTCTTCTAACACAGTTTAGTGAAGAATGCAGTTGTTTCGGACTAAATGTACACCTTTTGAAATGCACAGGTTAGTCTCTTTCGTGAGAAAGGAATTAAGTAATGGTATTGGAGAGTAAAGCCAGGTTTAGCTGCAAAATAGATAAGGTATTGGCAGCCCAAACTTCCCTGTTGGCTCTGCACATCTGCCTCACCCTTACCTGGAGAGACCAGTTCCAGGCTTGATAGAACAGTGCATTCTGTATGGCTTCATCAGCCTTTGGCATCTCTTCCTTTAGTGCTAGAGATTAAGGATGTGATTACCAGAAGCTCAGCTGAGTCCAGTAAGTATCAGTGAATGAGTAATGGGAGTTCTGAGCAGCTTTGACTACTCATTCTGGTCACTGAACAGCTTTGCAGTTGAGTTTTGTTAATGGTGTGAGCATTCTGTCAGTCCAGTGCATGGCAGTTCACGTTTTTCTATCTCCGTGTCTGGCTTTTTGTGCTGAAAATACAGATGAAACGTTATCTGTCAAGGAATGTTTCTCATACGCAATCTAATGCATCTGGCAAGAATAGGTAAATAAATTAATTGTGTTTTAACTATAAACACTAGGATCATTAGTGCTGTTGATTAAAGTTTGTTTATGATGTATGGGATGTGCAAAATTTGTTTTTATCTTTGCTGATCAGCTGACATTCAACTGCCAGCATCCTGCATTTGGCATGTTGCATCCTGGTGCTGGTTCAGTTTCCTTACGCTGTTGTAATTCAGTGACGTGTACTTTAAAAACATCTTTCTTTTCAATTAGTGTGCCTTACATTTTAGCTTAAAAACTTATTTAACCTAGCGATGTTTGGGGAAGCAGCATAATCTCTTCAGTGATAGAACCTAAAGCTTAGGCTGACCTTCTTCCATCTCCCATATGGATATCTCTGAACGTGTAAACATCACATCTCTGCTTTTATGATTTTCTGTATGTTAAAAAATACACTTTGCAGCAGTCAGACCCAAGTGTAAACCATTGTAAGGAGGTAGAATTATGTAGGACAGAAGGACAAAAATGGATGGAAACTGGAGTGTTTGTGCTTAGAAGAGCTTTCATTTCACTTCCATGGTAAAGGACCTTGCACGGTTTTATCTGCTCTTAAATCCGGGCTGGGAACGGAAGCACATTGGGGCAAGAAGAATTTTGATGGTACGTTTGAGAAATAGTTTGTGTTCTTGTGACACCTAAGTTGGAAAGCGTTGGGTTATTTTTTTTCTCATACTCGTGGGAGTACGTGGTATGAGTTAAGTTCAGGCAGAACCTCGTGAGGAGGAGAACATCTGAATGTTGCCCAGCCAGCTGTTTGTCGTACTTGTGTAAGGGTAGGGAGGCTTGTGTGAGGGTGAAGTGATACAGACCTGAGTCCTACAGCATTACTAGACTAAATAAAGCACATTCCACTTGTTTAGACAGAGACAAAAAGTTGGAACCCAGCATAGGCAAAATATACCGTGTTCTGACCTTGCAGGGGTAGAAGGTGGATATAGGTGAGCAGAGAAGCAAGATTCAGAGCTGGTAATTGCAACTGAGGCAAAAACTGAGGCAACCTGACCTAAAACATGCTTCAGGGATGGATCACTGAGGAGTACAGGTCTATTTGGACTCTTAAGATTGTGAGCAGAACTCGTGCTAGCAGTGATTCAGCTGTTCCTCAGCTGTCTTGCTAAACTCTTTCTCATATTTTGTACTTCTTCCCTCCCACCCCCAAAAGACACAGTTGCAAAATATTTTTAGATCTTATTTCTTAGGGTTCATTAGAGATGAATGTGGAAATGTGGATGTGTAGTTGAAAATGTTGGAAGTACGAGCTGCTGTATGAGTAGCTAGGAACAAGTTGGTAGGAGAACCTTTGTGTGGCTTTGGATTGATTGGTCACCAGGCCTTTCAGCCTTATTTTGTTCTCATACTTTAAAAAAGAAGTAATGAAATGTGATTTTTTTTTTTAAATTATTATTGTTTTTATTTACTGCAGTCATTTTTGGAGTAGTCTTCAGTAAAAGCTTTTGCTTGAGAGTGAAACTACGGTACAGGCCTTCTGCCTGGCCAAGAAAATGGCCTGTCTGTGCTGGCTGTTCTGGTTCTCAGCTGAATTTATTGGGTTTGTCAAACATTGGATCTTCCTGTTGTCATTGGTATTTGTTGTTAAATATAACAAATGTGTAGATTACTGTGATTTTTGTTTTGGGGGTGTGATTTTAATGGTAACGGTAATACACTGTTCCTGACAGTAGGGCAGAAGTGTTGTAATCCTTCCCTTCAGGAAGGAGTTCACACAGTTGTGTGGTGGTTATTTGCACTGTGGTGGTGGGGGGTGTCTTTGAAGTCCATAGAAATGAGAACAGCAATTAGGTACTGCAAACGGTCCTCCTGTCAGTGCTGTACATAATGTTTCTTGGGGACCGCGTTGCATATTTAGAGGGCAAGAACAGTGGGAGCTAATTAGTGAGATAGGGCTTAAATAATCCTTTCAGAGCAGGCAATTTTTCTCCTGGTGAGGTGAAATGATTCTTTTAAGCTATTGATAAAGCTCAGCTTTTAGTAAGAGGCACTGTAGAGAACCTGTGTGTGAAGTGCGCAGGTATTTTGGATTCAGCATTTCTCTCATGAACCTGGTGTACGTAAGAGTTGAGTTGAGCTACTCGTGTCTTGTTTCCCTGCTAGTAATGACCTCTGTGTAGGGGGTGGACAGCCATGAATGAAATTGAGTTAGTCTAGATCTGCCTTTGCTTGTGACCACTCTTGGGGAAAAAAAAAGAGTATGTTTGGTAGATTTAAGAAGGACTTTATTAACAAATGGTGCAGGTAAGTGTATATTCCCTAATCAGAAACTCTCAATTAAGTGCAGCAACTCATGCTATTAGTTACATGATTCTAGCTGCAATGCTGTCCTGGCTAGGCACTTGCTATTCCATTGCGCCATTACAGAGGACTTGAACTGTCCCTTCATTTGTGAGGTTGACCTGCTTAGAGGCTAATGTCATGAGTAAGAAGAGTTTTATAAATTCTTACCATGCCCTGATGCCCAGTGTCAGTTGTAAAGTATGTTCAAAAATATGTCACAAATCTAAGAAAAAAAGTCTGTATCTGTTAGCTGTTGGTATTGAACAGTGAGGTTGGTCTGAAAAATTCTGTGCACAGGGTTTCCAGCCCAGCTTTCAAGTGCCAGTTTTCATAATTGCTATACGCAGATAATATACATGTAGCTGAAAACAATAATTTTGGTCAAAGACAGCATGCTTTACGTTTCTCCAATTCTCCTCAAATCTTTGGTATGTTACGCCTGGTTTTTTGTAACTGGAAGAAATTACATGTCATGATGTTTATTGGTTTTTCCAGGGAGTTGGGGTTTATGCTGAAAGCTTCTTAAAGAATGCAAAGCTTGAATGCATTCCATTCTCAAGCGATTGGGAATGTCGTTGGTATGGTCAGGGTGTAAATCTTGCAGATGAAGAACAGCTTGAACTTTAACAAAACTTACTCTTTAAAAATAAAAAGGGTGTACAAACTCCAGACAAGTCTCCAGTTTAATGAATTTTGGCTAGACTGTCGTAAAGCAGACTGTGATTCAAAGCATATTGAATGAAAGGTCTTTCTGGTTTTCAGCTTTGTGGATTTCTGTAATGCTTTGCTCACTTGTTTTCACAGGGCAGTTTCCTCGGACTTTTTTCCAGCTGCGGTCATTAATTGGGACTGAACACGTGGGTTATCTCATCTTCTGCGCTTTTTAGAAGCAGGTACGTTGGCAGGGAAATCTGATGTTTTATTGGTTGGGGACGCTGACTTTATCCGTGTGCCAGACAGAATTGTAGGGTTCGGTTAGGGAATTCTGCTGAAGGAACATTTCATTATGCATAGCAGAGTAATGCAGCTTTCTTGAGCGAGTGAAGCTGGTAAGTACTTTGATAAGATTTTTCAGTCCTTCATTTGTAAAGCTGCATTGTGCTGTCTTCTGGGCACAGACTAGCTTTGTAAGGGGTTGTGGAAATTTACTGATGGAATATAAGCTGGGTGGTGTTGTCATCCTGAACCATGTCTTAGAAAAGCTGTATGTAACAGAACAGGTATCTTGAGGTTCTTCATGCTGGGGTCTCAGTACTGCCTTAAGACTTCTGTATTTCTACTTAAATGTCATCATGTAGGAAAGGCTGTGGAGGCTGAGGCTATCACCCAAAATAATTGTGCATTGTATGAAACGATGTTGCTCTGTAATCGTAATTTAATCTCTTCATACATACATTTTGATAGCTTTTGAGCGATTTTGAGTGCTCCCCCCCCTCCCAGTGTTGCTTGCTAACTCTGTGAAGCATTTGCTGAATGGGCAGGCTTTAGTATTCTTACCCTTCCTGTTAAATAGGTAGCTTTATGATAAATCCATCTTGCCTGAAGTTTATTTTAGAAGAACCAGGTTTAAATAGGAATTTCTATCACCCCTTTTTAAAGTTTGAAAAAATTAATAAACGGGAAAGCTATTATGATGGAAAACAATGAATAATTACATGTATAGATTACAAAACTCTTGTAATCTCTGATGTATAGAGGAATGCTGAAATGTGGTCTCCCTAGCTGGCATGGGGGCAGCCGTGGCATTTTCTTGGTGCTTGTGTATGGTGCCACCTATTGTTAGCTATCCCATATGATTTTTTTCCATTTTTAAACGGTAGATAGGTATGTTAACACATTTAAGGGTTTTGTTGTTGTGCTTTCTCTTTGGCTACTAGTACAACACCTTCTCTCTTTAAGTAACAGTAGTAAAAAAAATAAAAAAAGAGGAAAGATGTATTAGTGTAATATTAAAGAATGAGTCACAACCTTTCAGAATTATATGGAATCTTGATAAATATTTATTGTTTTATCAGTCTCTGGATATGCATAATGATGTCTTTTGCTCACTGTCTCATTTTGTTCATTGTCTTACTATTGACATCACTTGTTAGCACTCAGTAAATTGCACTGTAGAGTATACCCTTAGTAACATAATCCAATCAATTTATTTGAGCTGACCCTACACAAAAATCTGTGATTGTTTTATTCCCTCTTCAGAAAGCTGTGTTCTGATGATGGCAAAAAGCTGCCATCCCCTTGCACGTTTACAGGCTGCAGGTTGCCACGTGGAACCATCTGTAGCAAATGGGCATAATGCAAATTTTCCCACTGGAAACTTATTCTAGCAGGGCTGATACAGAGCTGTCTGCACTCTTGACTACTGTTACCTCCATGCTGAGTAATGTGGGTGGTGAAGCCTATCCCAGCAGCTGCTCCTGAAGTTTGCATTACTTCTGACTCACTCAGGAGGGCCCATGTTCCACACCCAGATTACTTTCCCTTACAAGTGGTAGAATGAAGTGAGGGGTGGGTAGTGACTACAGGAAAACATGAAGTGTTGGAACCTGCTGCGATGCTGTCTTCACTAAGCACGCCTCATGGAGTGTGAGTGCTCACTCATGGAGCGTGGTACTGAGGTTCGGGAAAGCACGGTTTTGGCTCAGTGTAGGACCAGACCCAGTTCTGGGAATGAAAACTGATTGAGCTGCTCTGGAGCCGTGTCTCAGAGCTGTGCGTGGTGAAAGAGTGGCTGGCTTACACCTCCCTCCACAAATGCCTCAGCCGGGGTTGCATTTCTCCAGCACACCGTGCTCCTGAGAGGTTAATGTAGTCTGTTACACTGCTGTGCCAGTGTATTATTTGAAGCACCATTATTTTCTAAATTTGAAGTTAAGGTTTTTACTATTGTTGACTTAATACATGCTCCCAGATATTTTTTAATAGCAGCTGAAGAATATGCCTGAGCATTTATTTTTGTCTTGGTAAACACCCTACTGTGGAACTTCAATAATTAACAGATACTCAAACAACAAAGCGTAGTCATGCTCTGCACTGTAGGGTTTAGTCGCACAGTCTGCTTATTCCATAGCGTAATAATTTTTATTAACGTCGAAAAGCAAAACTTTGGCTTTAAATGAAAAAAAAATTTTTTTTCTTGTAAGAAACAATGATAAACTCTACTCCTTCCTTGTTCCTCTTAGCTCTTCTTTCTCTCCAAAAACATTTATTAAATTTTATTGACTTCTACAAAAGTGCAGTGGCCTTTTTTTTTATGTGATATAAAAAGTGGGGGGAAAAAAAAAAAAAGGACTTAAGAGTTTAGATTTCATCCAGCTTTTGTTTAGCCATTGCAGGCTTGATGGCTGTGCATTCTGCATCCTGTTTTCATACTGGTTGTGCTTATTTATGTGAAAAACCCAAAACCACAGACTCTTCTGTCAGGGTGATTCTTTCATCTAGTCGTTAGATTTCTCCTTTTCTACTCACGCAGTAATGTACGAACAGATAATGAGCTAGTAGGGATGTGAACATCACATCAACTCTTTGAATGTTGGAGCTGCATATGTAAGGCCCAATTTAACTGTTAAAATTTTTAAGGATTTCTCAGATTAAGCATGTGATTCCTTACGTTCCCAGGCTATTTAGTGGTCTGTCCACTGGTGAAAAATAGGTAGTTTGGAAATGAAGCTTTTCCTGTTGTTATACCCCATTACCTATTTTAATTTGTCTTTTTCTGATCTTCTATCTTCAGAAAATCCAGGAGCTGGCAGGAGGAGGGGAATGAACCGTGAGGGCGTCCCCGGAAAGAGTCCGGAGGAGATGTATATTCAGCAGAAAGTCAGAGTCCTACTCATGCTGAGGAAGATGGGATCAAATGTAAGATGCACTGTCATAGTCCGTATTTTGTGGCTTTCCAGACAATTTTGTAGTAAGTGGGATAGTGCTTAGTGCGATGGGTGGGTGGTCTGGTTTTATGGCTGAATTGTTTTAGCCATCACTGATAGAACAATTATCTGCAGTTAAACACAATTGATTTTTGCTTAAATATTGAGGCTTGTGACACCTGAAACTAAATTTGAGCATCTGATCATTTTCTATATTTAGTAAAGTTTCTCATTACTGGAAAGATGGCAAAATAAAGCGACTGCTTTAAGGCATTTTTGCATCTCTCCATGAATGCATGATCTACCAGTTTGCTGCCTTGTCCTTGCTGACAGCTGTGGTTGGCCAAATAACAGTTGATTAAACTGTTCAGAGCAGAATAGAAGCAACTGTGACATTTATTATTGGGTGGTATCTTCAGTCTTTCTTCATTTTCCTTCTTGCTGACCGACTCTTTGTACCTCTCCAGCTGACTGCTAGTGAAGAGGAGTTCTTGCGCACGTACGCGGGTGTAGTGAATAGCCAACTTAGCCAGCTCCCTCAACACTCCATTGATCAGGGTGAGTACTGGATTTGTTTGCCTTGTGTTTATTTAACCTGTGAAAACAGTCTGAAAATACCTAATTGAGGTTCCTATACCTCTGTAATAATATGCCACTTAATCTCATCCTGCAATCTGGGATATGTGAGTCATTGCCTGCTGTAATCTTTGGAAGAGAACTAGAGCGTGCTGTTCAACAGGTGGGTTTCTTTTAACAGGGGAAGTCAGTCTTGGCTGTACCCGAGATCTGTTAGGATCAAGAGCATTGAGAAATAACCTATTCTCCAGTATAACTCAAAACATTGATGGCCAAAGCCCTGTGAACTAAATGTAGCTTCCTACCCGATGTAATACATTAAATAGAAATAAATTTTAACCTGATTGATTGTTTTGCTGTAGGTGGAGTTAAATTCAGGTATAGGTCCCTCTAGTTCTGAGTGTGTCTTACTGCAGTCAGTATCGATCCTCTGCATAAGGTGATTTTCATCTAAATTTTTCTGTTTATTCTTAAGCGGGACATCTCTGCTTAAAAAGGAACAGGAGTGGAAGTGGCAAGCACTTTTTTGTTCTCTTCAAACTTGGACTTTCAGAACAAAATAAGATGTAAAGTAGATACAGGTTTGTAAGGTACAAAAGCAGTGTGTTATGCCCATGATAATTTAGTTACTATGGCTGTAGTTGTTTGATAACACTTTTCTCACAAATAAAATGGAATCAGGTAAGAAAATCTTTTGTTTTTCACATTTCCATTAATATGGAAGTGCCATGTTGTTATTTCAGCAGAGTAAGGGGGAAAGTTTAGCAATAGGAGGAATTTGTTTCCTGTTGCATTTTTTAATTTGCACGATGTAATTAATTCCTGGATAGGGGTAGTAGACATGAAATAAGTTTACAAATCTGCTTTGGTTTGTTTAGATTCCAATTAAGGGGATAAAGTATGTGCTGCTTTTGTGAATTCTTTGCAGAAGTCTTGGTAAACAATTGTGTGGCGCTACTCTGAATTTACTAATCTCTTCTGAAGCTTGATGTTTCTCTCTGAATTTTTTTTTTCCTCCCTTTCATAGGCCTCGTGCCAGATCACATTCATAATGTAGAATTTTGCATTGAAGGGAAATTTTAAGACTCGTATGCCAGAAAGAACAGAGTTAAGCAGAAATTTAATATAGATCTAAGACATTTAGAAAACCATTAGAAACACAACCTGCACAAACTTGCTCTTCAGTTTCAAGCCTGTGTGTTCATTCCTCACATAGCTGGGGGATTGATGGAGGTAGATACGCCTGTATATTTTGGCTCAGAATTCTGAAACTTTTCTGCCAGTTTAAAGTGAAAATTTGCTGGTTTCCATCAAAACCTGAGACAGACATGTTCAGTTAAGAAAGACTGTCTTACTTGCAGTTGGCACTTTTCAGCATTATTGCTAAAGCAGATACATGGCTCACAACAAAAATACATGCTGAACTACCTGCCCTTTGGCAAAGAAGAGGTACTAAAAACAGAAGTCCAGCCAGAGGACAGAGCTACTTTGTACAGCTGTGCTCCTGCACAGCTTGATCTTACTTTCTTGTCTAAACTGTCTGGTTTTATTATCTGTAAAATTACATTTTCTCACTTTGCAGAGGGCTCTGGAGACTCAAAAAAAAGAATTTTGACATGAATTTAAAAAGTAATCAAAAGACACCAACTGTTACTTCCTCTGCTTCTAGACTCACTTATCTTGCAGTGCAGGAAATATGAGCTTCATACGTTGTTCAAAAAGTTGCCTTTGTCCCATATTTGAACAGATGCTGACTGATTGTCAGCATTTTCTTAAAGTCCTTGAAGACCCTTAAAACATTGTCCCTCGGGAAGTGAAGTCCACCCTGCTGAGGCTTGCTTTGATCTCATCTGAGACACTGCTCCCTTTCCTGGGAGATCTACCTTTGACCTTCCCAAATTATAATTAAGGTGGTGGCCTGACCATTAAGGTTTTTCTTGGTAGGGGGTAAAAAGAAGAAAGAAAATAGTTAAATATTTAGTGACGTGGGAAAGGGTGTTGCACTTTGCATTTTGAGATAGGCCATCTCTCCAAATTTAGTGAATAGCATGAAGAACAAAGGAAAGTGAGGAAACCTAGCCAAATAGTTTTTCCGTTGGAGATGGATGAAGCTGTAGGATGCTTCATATGTATAGACATAAGCAACTATACATAAGTTCATATGTACAGACAAAAGCAACTGTAATTTATTGCCCAGGACTTTGATTTCCTTAGAAATCTCTTTGGATTCCTAGCAGTCAGTTATGGTAACGTTGTTCTTAGGTGTGTGGCTCACGTGGCAGCAGTCATTGCCATCTGTCCCTACCTTTTGCTATATCCTGGTGTTGATGAAAGGGGAAAGGGTCAATTATCAGAGTATTGGAATAGAGAACACAAACTGTGCAAATGTCCAGTTGCCCATTTTAAGGGAGATTCCATCCCCACTAGATGGCAGTGTCTTGTGCTGAAAAACCCTGGCCAAGTCCACACACGTTTTGAGGGTACTCACATGCTTTGTGTCCTTCAAGACTGCTGAAAGGAATTTTCGTCTCTATTTTTCTGCTGTTTTCATTGAATCTCCTCTGGAGGATATATTTGTTTTTCCTCTATGCAACTTGCACAACAACTAAAAGGTGTGTTATTTAAGGAATATTTTACAAAGAGTTAGTATGCCAGCAGATTTCACAATCTTTTCTTCCACTAGCAGGGCAGATTGCTCCCAGCCTGACTTGCCCCAGACCTATCTTTAGAGTCATTTTCCTCCAGCAGGCACACAAAAGGCAGAAAGCTGTTTTCATACCCCCGTTTTGTTCCAAAAAAGGGAATGACATTTTTGGCCTTGGCACTCTGAAAGCTTTGTTGTAGGCCTGCAGATTTTTGTGTGTCACTTAAAAATGCTGCAGCCTGACTCTGGAATTACAGGAAGGTCGTTTTCTTTCTTTTTTGTTTTTTTTAGAAGAGTATAGAGGATGGATAGGGTAGAATTTTTTAAGCGTATTGCAGCCTCTATTCCAATTTTTATGCTTTTCTCAGTTGTGCATCCATGAAATGCTGTCTTAGGGCAGCTGGCTGGTGGCCTTGGGGTAATCACCTGGGGTGGGACCGCTGAGCTTGGCACTCTGTGCTGCTCACCCCGGTGGTTTCGATAAAGATCTGCCAACTTCGCTGAGCCTATTTGTTTGACCACAGGGAGTCACTGCAACCTATGTGTCCAGTGCCTATCTGCAGCGATGTGACAGGGCAGTGAAGAAAGAAGTTTGTCCTTGTCCCAGCTGAATTCAAGTGCTTGTGCCATAAACCCTCAGAGCCGCTGTTAATAACAGGACCAATGATGTTTGAAGTTCCTCCATGATACTCTGCTGTCTTAGGGTTTAGCAATAGAAGTTAATTGCTAAATTTGGTCAAGAAGCTTCTTAGCATACCTTTGTAATTTTTAACTGAGCCTGAAGTCTGACTCCCCTTCAGTTGGTGCTTCTTTTCTATAAAAAGAGGAGAAATTAAACTCTTTATTTCCCATCTTGCAAACTCCCCTTCAGTTGGTGCTTCTTTTTATAGAAAGAGGAGAAATTAAACTCTTATCTCTTTATTTCCCATCTTGCACAAGGAATGAATCAGTTCAGGTGTACAAAAATCAGTGTTTTAGGATTGTTTACAGGTCTCCTTTTACAGTTGAACTGTACACTTGGAACATCTTCACTCTTGAAGCAGCTGTGCTGTGTACTGTTAAAGCGCATCTTGTTTTCCTGACAGGAAGCTCCAAGCGATTCTGATTGCGTTAGTGAAGAACTTTGTGTAAATCAGCTAATAAGGATGTATGTCCAGGGCTCTCCAATGTCCTGGAGCACACATCACATGAAAATGAGTGTAAATCTTTCTAGCGTGTGTTCCAAGCTGTTTACATTCACAGCCACAACATATATTCGAGCAACAGATCTGTGAAGGGATCTTGAATGACCAGGACATGTACCCCAGTGTTAGTCTCTCTTTTTTTTTTTTTTTCCTTTTAATTCCAGCTCTGTTTACACTTTCTTTTCAGCATATTCTCGGGAAGGACTTGGTACCTCAGTGTGGTGACTCTGATAAGCTTTTCCAGAGGTGCTGTTTCTCCAGCATGGGCTACAGTCCACCAAGAGCAAGGAATGTTTAGGCAATTCAGGTGCCTGGATTCTGTTTATAGCTTGGGATTTTAGCTGGTTTTATTAATACTTTGGACTGTTCACACATTCTCTTCTTCAGCTGATCCAGGCAGTTGTGTTGTATCCATGCCAGTTATGAGGCTTATCTGATGTATTAAATGTTTATCCATTGAACTGCTAGCAGCGGGGATGAGATCTCAGTAACCCAGGAAAGCCTGAACAACAAGTTATAAAACTCTTAGATGAAGTATTTAATTCTTAAATTTCGTATTAAGAGACTGTTAATCTCATGCTCACGTTTTTGAAAACCACTTTATTTTTCCATCATTGCTGCAATGTTAACACCTCTATGAAAGTGCAAAATAGAGAGTGCCTTTTAGCTGACATCTGTGGGCTTTGTTGCTTTGTTCTTATGGCTCCAAGCATAACCGAGGAACCCAAAGGCATCTCTGTTCAAGCAGTGTGTATGCTAGGATGTGATCGTGAGCTGTTTTGAGACGCTAAGATAATAGTTGTCTTCCCTGCATTGCAGCAAGAACTAACGCAGCGCAGACTCATTAGGTTTCTTGAGCTGGAAATGATAAAATTAAGGCTTTCTCATATTTTTAATACAAGCGAAATGCCTCTCAAGAAGTTGCATGCACAGAAGCATCTCCTGTATTTTAAAAAAAACCCCATATTTCCTGTTTCCCAGTTATTTACATTTCTAAATGGTAGGCTAGCACTTGGCTTTCCTAAATCGCTGCTCTGGCAAATAAATGGAAGCTGTGCAGCTAGTAGGCATGATATTTGAATTATACTAAGACCTTGGTGATTACAGCTCTGATGTTCCTATAGCAACAGGAGTGTCGTGCTGGTTCTTGAAGAAAACTGGTCCCTTGGGGAGGGCAAGGCTGCGATGCAAATGCATGCCTCAGCTAGGTTAGACGCATTCTCTGGATGGTAGGGCATTAAAAATGAACCCGAGTTGCTTGTGGAGTTAGGAGGGGGACCATGCTCATGAAATATCAGAGAGCGGTGGAGAAACAGAGCTAGAGGTCTCCTCAGTGTGGTTTTATTCTTCTGAACGCAATGCTTGTTCTAATGTGCTCCTCCTCTCAGCAGTGCATGATGTATTTTTAGACTGCCAGGCTAGGATACTAATGCTGGGAATTTCAGAGAAAAGTTGATGTTTAGAAGATAGTTGCTGGAAGGTGATTGAAGAAATGTGCGTATAGAAAGATCTTGAGGGAAGTAAAGAATTTTTTTTTTAATTTGTCAGCTTTCAGAAATTCATGACAGGTTTAACCTTTTGATCTCTGAAGGCTTTTTGAGTTTAATTAATTTTGCAGGTGACTACAAACAAATCAGGTGTATGTATCTATTCGTCATTCAAAGAACACTTGGAGACGGCAGCTGTTAGATGTGTCAGTTAGCGTCTTCCTTTGTGTGAAGGTAATGTGGTTTTAATCCAGCTTGTACCCTACTGGCTTGGTGTCGCTGTAGCTGGGCACGTGCTGTGGGAAGCATTGGCTGGAGTCATCGTGGTGACTGCAAGCTAGGTGAAACGACTTCATTTTCTGAAACCTCGGTGAAATGATCAGCGGTTGCATGTGCTGAGCTCAGTGGCTGTCTGCAGTCTTCACTGCTGTGCGGTGAAGTCACTTGACCTTCCCATCACCTTGGCTTGCTAAGGCTCAAGTGCAGGTGGTGCAGAAGAACTACTAAATTCAGACAACTGCAATCAGAACATAATTGCACAAGGATTTTTTTTTTTAATATTAGTGGGTTAAGACTGTGACTACTGCTTTTTAAGATAGGACATAAGCCTACCAGTTAATTATTTTTAATTTCTAGGGAGAATGAGGGTGGGAAAGTGTAAGGCAGAAGTGGGAGAAGTATTTGTGTGTCTGAAAGTCTATGGCAATTAATTCATGCAAAGATGGGGAATATTTTGCGGAGTATATGTAAGTCCCTACTTCAGTGTAGGAACGTGTTCCCAGAAAAGGGACAGCGGTGACGGAGAAGTCGTATGTATAGAATGTAGGTCAGGTGTAAGTGTGCCTTTGTCATTGTTCTATACTTTAATTACTGGAAGTGCAAAGCTCAGTGAAGGATGTGCTAAAAGTAAACGTGGTTCACCGTCCTATTGTGTAAGTTGCAGGCTCTTGGCAGTGTGCAGCTTAACTCCATAACCTGTGCCCTGCTTTTTCGATTTATTTTCACTTGCTTGGAAAGAAAACATCCGTTGTGGAGGCCAAGTGGGTCTGCAGCAGGAGCTCTGTTCACTGGTACCTTACTCCCCACTTTCTTTCACCCCACAGAAGCCCCTGCTCTTTTCTCTGCAGATGTTTGTACACGAGCAGAGGCGGCTGTAGAATTGCTTAATGAGCAGACTCGTTAGACTGCTTTCATTTAACTCTGGATAGTTTGGGTTGTAGGACTGGACTTGAACAAAATGTGCTTTTGTGCTGAGAAATGCCAATGACCTTTTTCTGGACAGCTGTCATGCAGGGGGCTTTTGTTATAGAACGTCTTCAAAAATAGTCCTGCTCTGTAAGTGGCTCCTGGGAGGTGGAAAGGACTGACGAGAGCATCCCTTTCATCTGCGTACAGCACTGTACCCTTACTGACGTTCAGAGTAGTTTTCCATTCTGTTTTCAAATCACTGAAATGCTCTTTTAAACCTGGTAGCATTTACTGCCCTTGTAGAGGTTCTGGCATTGTTATCACAAACTACTCACCTTACAGGTATGAAGCTATATCCCCTTTTCCCTAGTCCCCTGAGCAAACTGGTTCCAGAGCTGGGAAATACTACTGCTTTTTACGTCCCAGTCAGGAGTCACGGTGCTTATGAAGAACGGAGACATCCTGAACAACCACCTGTCTCTTTGGTTAGTGAATATAGCACAAGGCCACGAGGTGCAGTACCCAAGGGGCAGCGATCCCTGTGCTCTGAGTGACTGGGCTGACATTGCCTGGGAACCGTCGGTTTTGGTGCGAAGTAGATGGTCCTGTCCACGCTAGCGTCAGATTTGATAGCCTGCAAGAACATTCTGTGTGGCTGCTGCTGTTTGGACAAAGGATAGCTTCCTCTTTGTAATGAGGTATCACCTCACAAAGGATCAAGTTGGATCTTTAATGTGGGAATGAAAGAAATCAGCATAGGCTTGAGTCTTTGCTGCGAGATGTTGTTCTGTTGGGTGTTGTGCCCTCGGGTTAGCCACCCACTTACTTGTCTACCTGGAAGATATTATTATCTTTTATTTGATAGATAAAATTGTCTTTTTAAAGGCAATTGCCTGAGGCTTTTGCAAATGCTGGGTTATGTGTAATTCCTGCAAATGAAAACATTGGCGGTTCTACCAAATAACAAAAGGAACTGAGGAGGGAGCAGGAAATAAAACTGCACAGAATTGTCTATATAAGCTTTAAAACTGTATCATGAGACATAGGAATATATCACTTCTTATATTTTATTTTTTCTCCTTCCTTTCCAAAATGAGGAGCTAAACCCCTTTTGCCACCTCTGGCCTTCACTGCTGTCCTGTTTGTTCCTGTATATTGTTTTCCCTGGTGTTTTGGACGAACTCTCTAACATTGTGTTGCCATCACATTTCAGAGTATAGGACCACTTTTCTGCTCATTTATGAAAGTTTTAGGTAAAACTGGTGCAAGGCCAACCGTTGAGAAAGTGCAGTCATCATCTCCTGTTCAGCCCAATGATTATCCTTTCAAACACAATTCAGTTTCATCTTCCCTGAACTAATTTTTTACCCACCTGATTGCCCATCCTAATTGCCAAAGTACCATTTGGGAAACTATGTATTATGAAGTGCTGAACAACGACAGAGAGGGAGCGTGCTTTCTGGTGATGTTATGATAAAAAAACCCCTCCAAAACCATGCACTTTGTCCACGAAGCCCGATAACTTTAAAACTGTGGTGATTGTACTTAGCTAGGTGGTAAAACAAGCGTACTGCATGCTGACTGCAGTACCTTTGGCAGTGAAAGGCCGAAACCTTGAATTCTAGGGTTTTTCCTTTAGGATGCACGTAATAATAATTCAGGAATACTGTAGGTATTCAAGCTATTCCCACACTTTTACACAGTACTCATTATTGCACCCTTGCTTTTTCTGCAAGATAGAACACTGGTTAAAATTTGGCTTTTTCTGGTTTCCTTTTGTTTTGACGAGCTGTATTTCTTGTACTCCCTTCTCTTTTCCTATTCAAAGTCCAGGCAAATGGAAAGTTACCCAAAATTCAGATTGACGGTGACACTGGTATTGAAGCTATGCTGGGCGGGTCTAGAAAACTAGAGCAGGAGCTAGCAGCGTGTGAACCTGCTCTTCAGAGAGAGCTGTTTGGATTGTGAAAGCCAAAAGGAACTGCAGAATTCCCGGCATCCTTTGTGCCGAAAGCTATTTCTGCTCATCCTGTGTTTCACCGGGCTGTGTGCTCGGCACCGGAGGCTGTGCAGGGAAAGCAGGGAGTGTTGGGGATGGGCAGCAGCACTGACCTGGGTGTTCTGGGGTTGCACGATCATCTGGAATGAAATGTCCTTTTCTGCAGGAAACCTGTGAGGATGCTTGTAAGAATTTTCTTTTCTTCATCTTGAGACTGTGGAAAGGGGAGACCCCAGGAAAACAATCAACATCTGTTAAGTAATCCAGCTCATCTCGTGTGCTGATGTGACGTGGTGGTGCGGTTGCTAGGCTACTCCAGCTGATCTGGACTTGCTTAGCCAAGCCTCCTCCACTTGAAAGGGGGATGGATGGATGTAAAACACAGGGGCAGAGGTTGCGCTTTACGTGCGTTTGCTTTCTTAAGGCTTCTAAGTGTCATTACTCCCTCCTCTTCTTAGCACAGAAGTGCTTTTCAGGATCCTTGCAAGTAAAATCCTTCTTTTTGTGGAGGCTAGTAGTTGATTTTTTTTTTTTTTTAAATGCATCAGAACATGGCAACTTGTTAAGTCAGAGCTGGATCCGAGTGCTATATATCATTTCTGTTTTGATCAAGAGAAAAACAGTTTGTGGAAGACATGAAAAGGGAGATGACTGCAGGGCTTCTGAGTGCTGGCAAGAGGCTGTATCACAGCAGTTTTTGATGTGGTTCTGTAAGATAGGGGTCCTACATATGAAAAACCAACTACTGCTTGGTCCTTAATATTTCCTCCTTTGAGTACGTATAACAGATAAATTGTGAAGTGTATAAAAATAAATGTAGTTGCATTTCATAAGCATTGACAGCTTTTAAGGATGTTAGCAAGGGGAATTTGCAACTTTCTCCCATTTTTTGGCCACTTTTCCTTCTATATCACAGCTGAAGAGCAGATTAGATAACTGAGAAATTGAATTCGTGTAACTATAACAGATGTGGAATTTTTATTAGTCCTCTTTCTTTTACCTTGTATGCAGATGCATAGGCAGAAGTTGCTCGGGGCACAAAGCCGAAATCTGCTTCTTGATATGCTGATGTAAAAGACTGGGGTGTTTTTACGTGCTGATGCTCTGTCCAAGTTGAATTAGAACTTTCCAAACTCTAGTAAGAGAATTCTGTGGAGCTGATCGGTTACCGAATGGGGCAGGCAGGCAGTGTTTCTTTCGGCATTTCATCCGTTGTTGTCTAATCCTTTCATAGAAGCTTTGAAGAAAAACTTAAGTGAAATTACCCCAAGCAGACTGAATAAATTAACGAAGGCCAAAATGGTCACTGCGAGTCATGTGTTGCACATAAACACTGAGGAGCATTTGCATGGAGGAAATAACTGTTAGAAATTATTTAGACAGTGACTAGTGGGTTAATTACATTTTCTAATCAGATAAATGCTCTTAGAGAATCTACAGATGAAAGAAAGCATTTACTTTTATCTGAATTTCTTAGGGATCAGATTTTTGCCAGTGCGTTCATCCCTTCAGGGTTGTTTCACAGTTCTTGTCTAGACTGGAGGTATTGATTTAAACCTCTGCTTTGACACTGCTGTATGATGTATTTTTACTTCCGTGTTGTCCTGAAGACATTACTCTTTAAGAGCCTGTTAGGCTATGCTCTGTTGTTAGGAAGTCCAGAGATCTTTTCTGAAGATCTTGGGGTATATTTTTGAAGAGTGTCGCTGGGATGTTCTTTACAAGCCTTTATCAGACGTGATTCTCAAGCCTTTCAGGTCTTTCTACTACAAAAGATCACACAGGTTTGCAAAGACTTGCACATGGTTATAAGGAGGTAATAACATCTTTCTGTGCTTAGGGAACGTGTGTTTGGATGGCAGTCATACACAGTTGATCATCTCAAAAAAAAAAAAAAAATCTGCTAACTTTAAAAGTCCACACACTGAATTCCTCTGGAAAATATTTTTTCAGGCTAGGGATAAAACATTAATTAGCAAAGCTGTGTCTGGGCAAATGGAAGCCTTCAGTTTGAAAGAAAATACTGCATTTCCATTAGAGAATGGAGAGTTTTCAAGACATGTTAGTTTATAAAGGGTGCTGAAGTGATGGGGGGTGAGGGGAGCAAAAACCTGCAGCTGACCTATTAAAACAATTTTTATTCTTAAAACCAAAGAGTAATGATTATTTAGATGTAAAGATAAAGAATATCTAAACTTCACTTAAAAAGGACAGTGTGATGCATAGGGCAGTGCAAGTCGTATTGAACAGTTGAGCTCCTCGTACCACAGAGAAACTCAATAAATTTCTTATGCAGTGTCAGGGTTTACAGAGGAAAAAAAAGATTATTTCTACACGCCTGTGGTGACAATCCTATGATTTTTTATCTTTAAGTGTTGTTGCTTAGAAAATGTGAAAGCAAGGAATACTTGATTTTCTTTAAAAACAAACTGATTTCCTTAGGCTTGCAAAGGAACACTTGAAATATGCTGTTGAAACATTTAGACCACTTCAGTTTCCAGTCCCAGAAAAACAAGAAAACTCAGCTTCCTCTTCTTTCTGTCTTCTTTTTCCTTTCCTACTGATTTTATGGATGTGTAGAATGACAGTTTGGGTACTGCATCTCTCCACTGTTCTCTAAAGGAAGTGATTATGGGACACATTTTCCTGTATCCATTGTTATTACAGGTGCTGAGGATGTTGTGATGGCATTTTCCAGATCAGAGACAGAAGACAGAAGACAGTAACTACAGGATACCTGAGCAACACAGAACTGGAGAGGACACTGAGATTCCTGAAGATAGAGGAGGATGACTGAGCATTAATAAGTCCCTTTGCCCACCCTAATTGTTCCTTGGTATTCCTTCTCCTTGTAATTTTGTTTCCCTTTGCCCAACCCTCAGAATGCATCTCACAGCCATCTATTCCTGTAAGTTTTTGCTACTCAGCTGGGCTGTGTTAATTGAGGACAAACCTAAAGGTGTATTTTTGATTGGCTGAAAGGCACAGGCTGTGATTGGCTAAAGGAAGACCATTTCTCGAACTTGACCAATGTAAAACTTTTATCTTGCATTTTACTTTATATTTTAAAGAAAGTCTCTTGACACCCTGCTTCTAAAGAAGCTTGTCATGCTGTGGTGCTTACGAAACGTGTGAATTTGCAGAGGGTTTGATTTGGCTGCGTAGAACTGGAAGCAACTTGTAGTTGGTTGGCGATGCAAATGCTTTCTCTTCAGTTGGCTTGCAGGTATTTTGCTGACTTCGACATTTTTTTTGCTGATGTTTTGGTGCATTGGTTATTTCTTTATTCTTACTGTCGGGGGGGAAAAGACACATGTGCTTTGCAATATTTATTACACCTACACACATATAAATGCTTGCTTTTTGGGGTTTGTTTTGGGTTTTTGATTGGCTTTGACATCATGTTTTTGATTTCCTATTGGCTGCAGTGTTTCTGATGCAATCAGTTTTTCCATACTCATCTGCTCTGTGGCCTCGAGCTCTTTTGGGAGCATGTGTCGAAAGCATATTTAGTTCAAGTCATCTACCTGTTTGAGCTGGAACACGGAGATCACCAGCTGCCCTGGGCTGCTGTGTGGGCTGCGCTATGAACTCCTGGCAGACTTGGCTGTTCAGGTGGCTTCTCTTTGCTTCCGACAGAGGAGCTGTAGATATTTTGCAGGAATTGCAAGAATGAGATCTATGGCTGTGACATGAACTTGCCAAATTTGTATAGAGAATATGTGAACCTGTTTAAAATACTGCATATAGTTCCACTTTAACCCTTTAATTGCTGCACAAGGCTAGCTTTCACCTAAGGAAAAATTAACCATCAGTAACTTAAATCCAGCTTGCACTGGGCTTTAATAAACTAAGTTTCTAGTCACTTGAAAATCTGTATGTGGTTTGGCTCCTTGCAACTGTTCAGTGATACGGGAATTATCTAAATCCTAAGGTAGTACTGTTTTCCTGAGGCACTGTTCCTAGAGGCAGTAGCGCTGCATTAAGCTGTCTCGTAGTGAGTGTACAGGTGACACTCTCATGTTTACTCTCTTAGTAGTTGCAGGGCCTTAAAACACACACATATGCATTTACAGCTGGACAACCTGCACTGAAATTATCAGAGTGCACTGACTGTTCCGGAACCTGCACAGAAAATTTCTAGCACTGCTGCCTAAAACCAAGCACTTCATTTTCTCTCATATGTGCGGGTTATTTTTACAATACTTCTCAATTTTCCTGTGGGTTGCACTGATTTCAAGATGTTTCAAGATCTATTAAAGCAGAACTCCCTTCACCTCTTCCGGGTTCCTTTCATGTGACTGTTAATTTATTTGACGTAACAATTCCAGAATCTGACTATGACAATATAACCATTTTCATGGAAAGAAATTATGATGACAGGATGCTGTTATGGCCTCAAAATGAGGAGGAACCTTGAGAGAAACCATGGAATGTATGCAAAAGGAAGAATGGACTTGTGAGCACAAGGAAGGAAATTATCTTGAGTAAATAAATACTGGATAATGAGAAAACTGTGCATCTATTTATGAAAAAAACCCTTTTGAATCAGTTGCAGCTTTGTAAGGTTCAGTGTGAAAGTAATAAACCTTTTACCCCTGTTTGTTGGGGCCAGATAAGAAATCTATTGAAATAAACTGGGATGAGCCCAAAAGTTTCTTTACATTTTGACCTGGTTGCCTAGGAGGCACTTTAACTCGGGTGCAAAGAGGGGCAGCCCTTAAAGGGTTAATTTAAGGGGGTACGTGTTTCTGGCTGCTGGCTGGAGTGAATGGGCTGGATTGTGGTGGCCTGTTGTTGTCAAGCTGACATGCATCCTCCGTGTGTATCTATGGCATTTCTGAGCTGTTAAATCTTTCCAAGGAGAAAAGTGAAGTGTTTATGTGGTTTAATCTTTTCACTAAAAATGTAACTGTTGGGAGGAGAAAATACAGTTTTTAATAGCTCTTCTTGTTTCTTATTGATTTATTTTACTGTGTTAATCTGCCAAATGGAAAATACTTCTTCACCTTTGTGGAAGACTTCCCTGTAGGCTCCAAACTTGGGAGTCCTGAGTCATATGTTGCAGATGATGCATTGAGAAAAGGCACATGTGTTGTATATAACATGATTTGGGATCCAGAAAGTGGACGAGATGTAGAATTCTCTTGAGAATGGATGTTCTTGCTTTGTTACCTGTGTGCTCTCCCCCTCCTTACTGGTGATTTCTTAACTTTAAGCCAGGACTGGAAGACGTACAATAAAGAATTCATATATAAATCAGGGAGAAAGTAGTGGATAAGAGGGCTTTCCAATATTCACCTTGAATTAATGTTTCTTAAGTATTGATCTTCTTGCTATGAAAACTAAATCCCTATTACCGCTGTGGAGCCTGGATTAATTAGAGGTAGAGAAACCTGCACAGAGTACATCAGCATGCTTTATTGTATGTACAGATTTCTTTAGCTTTACCTTCATGCTTTTGCCTTCTTAAGAAAGCCATTACTAATAAAAATAAGAAATCCAGGTGTCTGAGGTCAGGTGAGTATAGATCTAAACTGAAATGCATTTGTATATAGAAAAGGCTGTACAATTCAACTGCTTACCAAATAGTGCTTAAGGCATTCAGTAAGGGAGAGTAAAAGCTTTAGAGGCATCTTTTAAAGCAGCATGCATCCTTTGGGTGGTCTCTTTGGGAGGCATGTTCCTTCAGGTATTCAAAATGTGCTGTTGTACTTCCCTTACTTACCTTATCATCTACCTCTCCTCACACACAGTGTTTTCCAGAGCTTGAGGAAAAGATTTAGAGCTGAATCAGATTCTCCTCTCATCTCTCTCCAGATGGGTAGCAATTGCTCGAAGTGTGGTAGGTCATTGTGTCTGTGAGTAGTGCCCGTGGTAAAGGAAAATGAGACTCCACCACTCACATAGGCCTTTAGATTGATTCTCCCAGGTCCTAAAATAAACCCTGGAGTAACAGAACCTGTGAGCTGGGGGCACAGCAGCACTTCAGAAGGAGCTATTGCTGGAAAGAAGCTGGACCACTGACTAAGCTCTCTGGATTTTTTGTTCCTATTCCCATCAAAGCTAAGTAGTTACTGTGAAGTTGTCTCTTCCTCTTGGCTGTTCAGTGGCCTGTGTGAAAGTTTCTAATGTTTTACCATTAAATCTGTTTCTGTTCCATAAGGTCTGTATTTCTAATTCACCAGCAGCCTGAATAGTTCTGAAGATTAAATGGCCGATGAATTCCCAGACCCCTGTTCACCTATAGAAGAGATCATCCTAAATAAGACTTTGGGGTCACATGTGGGATAAATGTCTATGGCTGTTGAGGATCTCTTACAAGAATAGAGCAGTGCCACGTCGAGCGTTATTAGTGGTTTGTAATGCAGGAGGGAAAAAAGGCCAAAAGCTGGAAGCTTTGAATCAAATACAGGTAATGTCTTTCATTAAAATAATTCCCAGCACACATACCGAGTGCCTGGGCGATGAGGGGAATGTGTGACTGGGATGGTTCTGACCAGTCCTTCAGCTTTCTTTTTGGTCTCTTGCTTCCTCAAGGACTGTGTGACAGAGCTGACAGCAAAAAAGGCTGCGGGGCACTGAGACCAGCAGAAACCGACAGTGCAGTAGGAACGATTTCTGGAGGTTTAGGAAATCCTGAGTTGTAGTCAGTCCCTACAAAAAAAGGGTCCTTGGTGAGTAAGCTGCTCTTCCTCATTGTTCCCCATCAGTAGCCGTGTTCCAAAGCTTAGCTGTTAACACAGAGCTTTTCAGAAGCTTTGTTACCAGTGCAGAATAGTTGGTTTAGGTGTAAGAGTTACGGGAGTGCTCAAGGGTTGCACGGTTGCTGCCTTGGTGGGATATTTGCTGAAAGCAGCACATTTTTAAATCAACTGACGGCAGTATGGTACATCTACCCTCAGCATCAGCCAGTTCAACGCTGGGTTGACCTGGGTGTGTTCGTTACTCGGCCCTGCAGTCAGAGGTGTGTGGTGAGTGCAGGGCAAACCCTTCCCTGGTCACAGCATCAACAGGAGATGTATTTTCAAATTTCTTTTAGTTGAAATGTTTTCATTTGCTTTATTTCACCTTCCGCTGCAGCGTACTGTGAAGGGTCCTGTCAGGCCTGGATGAATTATTTCAATGCACCTTGGCAGTATGAATGGCCTTGCACAAAACTAACTTTTAAAGGTGTTAATGTGCCAAATTTTGGTAGTGATGAGCCAGGCATAGTGCTGATGAGTGTGCAGCCTCAGGTGTAGCATGATCAGGTGGCTACAGTGCTTGCATCCTGCAGATGTACCCTGTGCATCTGTGACTTCGTGCACAGGTCACTGGATTGCTGTGGTTCATCCAGGTCTGCCGTGGAATTGCTCTGTAAATACAGCAAGTCCATACCGATACTTTTCTCTACAGTTTCCCTTAAACCTCCTCGTTCCTGATGTTTTTCAGTTTTACAAATACAGAAGTGCTGTAGAATAGGAGCACTGTTAATACTTAGCAAGGAAAGAGGAGCTTGGATCTGTGCCCTGTCAGACTGTAGTAGGTTCCCAGCTGTGGAGCCCCCAACATCAGAAGGGCACGGAGCTGTTGGAGCAAGTCCAGAGGAGGCCCCGGAGATGCTCCGAGGGCTGGAGCCCCTCTGCCATGGGGACAGGCTGGGAGAGTTGGGGGGTTCAGCCTGGAGAAGGGAAGGCTCCAGGGAGACCTTACAGCCCCTTCCAGTGCCCGAAGGGGCTACAAGGAAGCTGGGGGGACTTTTTACAAGGGCCTGTAGTGACAGGACAAGGGGTAACGGGTTTAAATTGAAAGTGGGGGGGGTTAGATTGGACATCAGGAAGAAATTCTTCCTGGAGAGGGTGGTGAGGCAGTGGGACGGGTTGCCCAGAGAAGCTGTGGATGCCCCATCCCTGGAAGTGTCCAAGGCCAGGCTGGATGAGGCTTGGAGCAACCTGGTCTAGTGGAAGGTGTCCCTGCCCATGGCAGGGGGGTTGGAACTAGATGGTCTTTACGTTCCCTTCCAACCCAAACCGTTGTGTGATTCTATGCCAAGACAGAAATCACCTACTGTCTCCTGAGCGCTGCTTTCCTTTCCTTCGCAGCTGATTCGCCCTAAGCAGAATTCCTTCAGATGTTACAAACAACCTGACGAGTTTCCTTTGGTGCCTGAAGCACTTCAGTTTTGGGGATTGTTTATTTTGAAAAAGAGAATGTTTTGTTTTAAGCTTTATAACCTGGCCTGCCTACAAGCTGCCTCACGTAGCAGCACAAAGTAGTTGATGCACAGAGCTTTTCGCTGTCCTGACCTTTGCCAGGTTAACTGCCGATGAATGCCAGTCTGTGACCAGAGGCCTGTGAAACTCCAAAAATAAACTTTCAGCCTTTAACAATTGCAGTATAAACTCTAACCCAGATGTGGACTGATGCATCTCTACTTCAGTTTTTCACCTTAGATATTTGTCAGTGCTACCCAGCACCTCAGCTCTTGGGAACCCCGCAGAGAAAAAGGCCCTTTACCCACTCCGAGTGTAACACAAGCGGTTAATAGCTGTTTTTCTTCCAAGGTTGTGAAATACTTCTGGTTAACCTTGTCACTTCAAATTGGTTGAGTGGAATCCCAAGGTTACATCTGTGTTCTGAGTCTGAAAATATTCGGGACGCATTTAGCTGGATTTATGTTTGAATAGGTATTTAATTGTGTTCTTGGCTTAACTGCTGTGGTTTCAGCCCCAAGCAACGAGTTAGCTGCCTATCTTTCACTTGCACTGCACGCCACTTGTATAGCTAATTTCAAATTTCTGAAGACCCACATCGTAATTAGGTTATTCAGACGTGCAGAGATTGCTGTTTACACTGTAGTCCATGTGTTGTCACATAAAACACCTTCCCGTTTTCAGTGAGGTGAAAGCAGCTGTATTACTGATATGTGGCCATCACTCAGAACTTTTCCTGATGCTTCGATATCCCAACTGATAGAAGAAACAAGGATGATGTTCTGAAAATACCTTTCCCCAGGTGAGAGGAATTTTGCGAGATGAGCACGGATAACACAAGTTCAAGCCAAGGCTTGATGCAGAGATACACCAGAACGTGGCTCCAAAACCTTGCTCTCTAGCTGTTCTAGCTATAGGGTTTTGGTTTAAACTGCCACAAGAGCTCAAAAGTTGTGTTTGTTTCCTGCCCTTAGCCTGTTCCTGCAGAGAAGCCAGATGCGTAATTGTCCAAGACTGCAGAGCAACTCGTGACTGGAAGTGACACAGCTCTGGATCGTGGCGAGTTGGCAAACGGAGCCGTGTGTTCAGCTGCAGTGGTGAGGGGGTATGGCACTGCAACTAGCTGTTGTCTTCGTAGCGTAGGGCAAGGCTATGGTGGACTCGCTGCTGGGGGGTTAGGTTTGGGGTTTTTAGCTGTGTGAAGGGTTGGAAGGTTTCTGTGATTTCTGAGGATGCTGCTTCAGAAGAGAGCAGCTTTGACTGTTATTTGTGATGTGTGTTTGTTTGTCCCATGACGTAGGAGAATGCGTGACGTTACTTGGTCGTGGTACGACAGAGAAGCTCGTGTTGCTGCTGACTGTGCGGTGTAATCTGTTTTCAGCTCTCCCTGTGAGCACCTGATCAGAGCGCGCAGCGTAAATTGCGTTGACCCTGATTGGAATGGTACCCAAGCGTTCTCCTTCCGTTTTTTGTCATGTGTCTCGAGTGCCTGGAGCAGATAAACGACGACGTGTTGCCAGACCGATGTCTGCAGCTAATGCCTGAATCGTGCGCCCGATGCCTGGTCACAGCTGAGTGGGGAGTTCTCTTGTGCAAGTAAAACAGTTCACAGCGTAGTCTGTACTCTTATTTGATGGTGTGGTTTTTAACGGCTAGGTTCTGCAAAATATCTGGCCTGTGTGAGGAGGGAGATAAGGGCAGGTCAAGAATGGATGAACTTCTGTAGGTGGAAGCCGAAGGGGAGGATTCTGCCTCGCTGTTGTGTTCTCATAAGCTTCTTTGAGCCTGGCGAGATGGTAATTAAACTGGACAGAATCTTAAGCTTTTGACTTGCCTCGCCAGCAGCACCAGACACAGCAAGGAGCTGTGCTGCACGCTGGCGCTGGAGCATGCTCACCTGCCTGGACCGTGTGGACCCACAGCAGAGCCTGTTGTTTCACTCTGGCCTTGACCTTGAGGTCACAGTCCTCTGAAACCAAGCATTTGGACTTGACCTAACTTGTGTAGTTACATCATCATTTTTACTTCCTCTCTCCTCTCTAAACGTAGCAAAGTCTATGTCGGGAGATTGGAGCAACGCAGGGAATTAAATCTTTTCGCTTTCAGTGCTGTTGTCAAAAGGAGGAGGCAAGACTTAGAAAACTGAGAAGTGTGTAGATTAACGACCTAAGAGTGACAGAGGAAAGGCTTTCTGAGGGTTTTGCAGGCACCAGAACCAGCAGAGCTCAGATACGTACCTCCTCTAGTAAACCATAGACTCACACTGCTATGTATGCAGAGGTTCACAGCTCATATCCTTCTACAGAGAACATCTTTTTCTCTGTCCTTAGAGGTTTAATAGAAAATTCGCCTAAAAAAGCACCACGGCGTTAAGTACTGTTGAGCTGGATCACAGAGAATGAGGTCTTTATAGCAAGATCCCAGACCTGCTAGTGCTTGCAGCTTGAAGTCAGCACCTTGAATTCAGCTTGGGCAGGAGGAACGTTAAATTCGGCTGTGTCAAAGCCACAAAAATACCTCTGAAACACAAGTGCTGTTAGATGGGTGTCACTCAGGGATCATAAGCAACATGAAATCTGCAGGTCTGGGTGGAGCTTCAGCCACAATGGAATTGGTTCTGCAATTCTAAAATGACACATACTGACATCTTTGCAGGAGAGGCCACATCGCTTCTGTGATCTGATGGGTAGTGTATTCTCCCTTCTGGGCAGAGAGAAGAGGTTGTGTGTCCTTTCTTTAGTCTCTTCTCCTGGCAGAGGGCAGTGAGTTGGTTCCTGTCTGGGTCAGAATAAATCTTTCTGAAGGTGGTTACCACCATTCTTGTTTAAAGCTACTAAAAAGGGGGGGGGAGCAGTAAGAGGGGAAAGAGAGAGATTAAAGGGAAAAACCCAGTAGGTTACTAATGCATTTTTCTCTGTGCTGGAGGTTAAATAATATTTTATGCATGTGACAGAGATACTGTGATTAAGGAGCTGTCAGGCAGAATGAGGGCTGGGCAGCAAAGGGACCAGAGATGCTTGAGGGAAAAGGGTATGAAGATGTTCTAATGCTGAAGTCTCTTGTGCATATCTAGCATATGATGTGTGGCTTTGTGTGCTTTTCGCTGAAGAAAACGGCTATTATACAGATACTTAGGGTTTTTTCCCCTTCGCTGCTCAAGTATCTTTTCTGTCTGAGATGTCTCACTGGTTACTAGTGACATCACTTCAGAAAATGGTCACAAACTCTCATCTATGCTGTTTGTCTAGGGCTAGGACTGTAGAATGGCATATGGGGCCTACAAGGAAGCTGGGGGGGACTTTTTACAAGGACCTGTAGTGACAGGACAAGGGGGAAAGGGCT
>NW_010249368.1:0-11752 GCF_000690775.1 Eurypyga helias | reverse complement strand
CCTGGAAGTGTCCAAGGCCAGGCTGGATGAGGCTTGGAGCAACCTGGTCTAGTGGAAGGTGTCCCTGCCCATGGCAGGGGAGTGGGACTAGATGATCTTTAGGGTCCCTTCCAACCCAAACCATTCTGGGATTCTATGAATCATGGCTTTAACAAATGGAAAAGGCGTCACGTTGTTCCATTAATCCTGTTTGCTGCAGAAAGATTAGCTCCTGTGCACCTCGCTCTTTGAGGACTCCTCAGGCATTGCAGAGCCTCTGGATTTTTAGCAGTCATGATACACCTCCTGTTCAAATTGGCGAGAACTGGGCACTCAGACTCATTTTTAGATCAGGTCAGTAAATACTTGACCTATCCTGAATCGTATCTTAATGTCATGTTACACAGACACCAGTCATTCCCAGAGGCTCTTTGTCACGCTGCACGAAGCTGCCTGTGTACGCTGAGCTTCAGGCAGGATGATACGCTTGTCTCATCTCATAAGCTTTTTACTTGCACTCGGTGGGCAACCTACGGCTGAAGCAGCAGTGGATGTGGAGAAAAGCGTACTGTCAGGAAGCAGTGCAAAGCCCCGTACTTCACGTACCACGGCATGCAGTTTGCAGCCTCCCCGCTTCCTTTGCAGAAGACTCTTGTCATTCCACTTACTCAGCTGGAAAATAGTGGATAGACCAGAAGGAGAGAAGTAAGTCTTACATCAGAGGCTCATTGTCCATGCTGAAAACGAGAAAACATGGAATGCTGAAAGGAATGGAAATTCATGGCTGCTGAATGTTTGCCCAGGGTAGTAGCATTGTCCTTGAGATCAGGTTGGGTCCAGCTGAAGTTGATCCCACAGAAGAAATAGGCACATAAGCTTTACAAAAGAATTCACTAGGCATGTTTTATCTTCCTTCACTGAGGATAGGAAAACATGGAGTTAATCTAACGGATACATTAAAGCAGGGCATGTTGGGATGTGGTACTTACTCTAAATTACGGATTCACTTACGTACATTGGGGTGGGGGTGGGGGCACGTCCTTACCTTGCTGCTGAGTAGGGTGATGCTGGTTCTGCTGAGTACATGAGCCTTAGTTCTGAGTGTGTATTTGTTTCCTGCTTTGTTAAAACAACACAGCTCTTTGCTGGCTCCCTTTTAAGCTCTGTATGTTCATAACAGCTTGTTAGCCTGTACAAAAACCACTGAGTAGAATTGTGCTGTTTTCCTGCTGGCGGCAGCTCAGTGACTCAGTCAGTGATAGAAACAACCCTCTGTTTATCTTCAGTACGTTCCCAGAACAGTATTTCACTTCTCTAACACAACCTGCCCACCCCAGGGCAGTTTGCACTCAGCATTTAACCTCCTTTCTGTGGCAGAGTAACGATGGAAAGCAGCATCTAGTTTTAAAACAGAAGACAGATGTGTCCTTGTAGGGAGACTGTCCGCCTTGGAGCTCCCCGGGGGGAGGCAGTCGGCCCCTCTCGCTCACTCGGCAGCATTAATCAGGGCTGGCTGTTCCTATAATCCTCTGATCCCGTCCATACGGACGAGAACACAAGCGTGGCATTTGCGTGTTACGCTCTTCTTCACTGAAAATAGGGCTGGCTCCGCGGCTTGCAGCAGGCAGTGATTAGATGGGTGGGTGATCAAAGCATGATTAGCAAGTCTGCAATTAGTGGGAAGGCCAGGAGGGCAGTGGCTTACTGCAAGGAAAGGTCACAACCGGTATCTGCCCGAGTAGAAATAAATATGTGACATGACAAAGGGTTTAGCTGCACTCTTGTCTGATGAGACTGGCACTTAAATAACCAAGGCACTGCTTGGAAGAAGCTAGGAGCGCTGGAATTTTAGAGGGGAAAAAAAAAAGGTAAAAGGGTGTCTTTCTTCCTGGTCCAGGTAATTGTGAAAGGGACTTTTTAAAACACCAGAGATAGTTTATGTAGCTGAAACATGACCTCAGGAATTGGGATGTCTGCATCAATTCTAAATTTCATCCCAGGCACTTTTTATGACTGATACATGGGAAGAACAACAGTTTGCTGGAAGCCAACTGCAAGACAAACAATGGCGTGTTTTTAGCTTTTGTTGTCTTTAAAAAAACCTCTGTGATGTGGAAAATACGGCAACTAGAACTCTCTCAGAAGAGCTGTTCAGTAAAATTGATCCCATTTTTTCCCATCTAAATTACAGTGTTCACATTGGCTTCAGAGACGGCGAGATTGGGCCCGTTTACGGCGCCGTGGAGTTCACTGTTTCCTCAGGAGTTGGAGGCACTTGCATGTAACGATAAGAAATGTAATACTGCGTGATGAAAATTTGAATTACACCCTTAAATCCAGGGAGATCAAGGAAATGTACATCCATGGTCCAGATCCTGGCAGTCAATTCACTGATACCAACTGCTTTAACAGGGGTCTGTGCACACAGAGGGACTTGTTCTGAGAACTCTGGCTGCAGCGTCAGCACCTCCTGCCCAATCCCGCTGAGCAGCCGTTCAGCACGCTGCACGGTTAAGAGGAAGAAGGGGGTAGTTTGACTAGGGAGCCTTATGCAGACATTCCAGTCCAATCACAACCAATAGGACTTCAGTAGTTAAAGCATATATTGCTTTATGTATGGCCTGTGAATGAACCTTACTCGTCTGGTACTTGTGTGTTACGGAAGCATAAGCAACACGGATAAACTTGTGAGGATTCAGAACTGTTTCCAGTGGGTTGGGAATTTGAACCTAGGTTTTGATGCCATTGAATCAGTCCCTCTGCCTGACACTGACCCAGCAAGCCAGCCTCACATGGTTCTTTTTACAGGCCTGTGGCATGAGATGCGCTGCGCAGCAGGATCTTCGCATCAGTCTGGTAAATCGAATTGCATGGGCAATAAAAAGCCTTTATTCTAAAACGCTTTCTGTATAGAGAGTTAATGAACAGTGACCTTTATTTATCTGGTTTCTTAAGGCTGTTATTAAAAGATACGGGTGGGCAAATGTTTACAAATGGCCTGTTTTCAAAAGGCAGAGCTCTGGAGAAAGTCTGGACAATGTGGGGCCAAAAGAAAAGTGAGTTCTGCCTCTGTGTTTTGAGCCATCTGGGTTTTGAGACTCTGGGTTGCTGTGGGATAGTTTCATAGAATCATAGAATCACAGAATGGTCTGGGTTGGAAGGGACCTTAAGGCCATCCAGTTCCAAACCCCCTGCCATGGGCAGGGACACCTTCCATTAGCCCAGGTTGCTCCAAGCTTCATCCAGCCTGGCCTTGGACACTTCCAGGGATGGGGCATCCACAACATCTCTAGGCAACCTGTCCCAGTGCCTCCCCACCCTCTCTGTGAAGAACTTCTTCCTGATATCTAATCTAAACCTCCCCGCTTTCAATTTAAACCCATATTTCACTTGCCTATGAACAGCCTACAGTTAACCCGAACAGGCTCCTTTCTGATGTCTTTCCTAAATCAGTTTCTCTGCTGACCTTTCTTCCCATGCCCCTCATGAGAATGTCAATAGAACGAGTTTTGGCAGTGGGAAGAGCAGTGCTGATCGTTGCTCCTATAGTGGTGCCGTGCCTGCTTGTCTTTTTTATCGTTGGATTTGGTCTGCTAAGAGCACTGAAAGGAAAAGAGGAGATGCAGGTTTTCTTTTCTCATGTGAACATGGAAGCAGAGTAGTGTAACTTCAGCTTCATAGGCTGGTTAGAAGGTATGGAAGGAAAGAAAGAATGTGAAGAAAGAATCAACTACTGAACAATCTCTTGTTCTGGCATTCCACTGTTCCCAGTTCCCCATGCCCCACATACGTCCTAAAGCTACTTCAAGCACAAGTCTGAAGACTAAACATTTGCTGCAGGTAAGTGATTGCTCAAAGAAGTGTTGCACATTTTCAGGAAAAAAATATCTGCGTTTAGGCAGGAAAGACCAAAGCAGCTTTGCAGTCTGTATCTTTGGGGTTTTTTTTCATACATTTTAATACTGAGACCATGAATACCAGAAAATAGTTAAACATGATAGCTTTTTTCTAGGCTGTAGTGTTGAGAGTTTACAATCCTGACTTAAAATGCATTCCCAAGAAAATACAGATAAATCTGGACATTGCCTGGAAGTCAGTGAACAGTCTGATAGCATGTTTGTGCTCTTACATAATATTTTTGGTTCTGAATATTTCTTATTGCATCATGTATTTAAAATAGTATCGGACTTTGTGCTTCTCAAGATTGGTTTGGAAATTGGGACTGGCTGTTGTGGGCATCTTAATAGCAGGGAATTTATAAATACTGCATTTTTGATGAAAATAATACTCTGAATTTCTAGAGAGACTTTCATCCTAGGGTCTTAAAATACTTTACAGTTGATGAAGTCTTACTCGACTCATTGTTGACTGGGCAAATTGCATTCAATTGAGAGGGTAAATGAGGCATAGAGAGGTTATGGGAGTGCTGTGTGGAATGTCCGTGGGGCCATCAGGAAGAGAACACAGCAGCCCTGTCCTCTCTCAGGTTCTTACCCTTGCAGATACTTAGGAGGGGAGCTCTGTGATTTCTGAACAGCGTCAGTACAACTGGGCTCTAAGATCAGTTTGGGGGGTGGTTGTGGGGTTAGGGCTGTATGGGAAATTATTAAAAAAAAATGTCTTTGGAGATAATTTTGGTCTAGTAGTCAACTATTCAAAATAAAAAAATGTTCTAGAGGGTCAGAGCAAGCTTTTTCAATGCTAATATTTGTCTGTTGAGTTTTTTGCTTCCCCGAGGGATTTGAAGGCAGTGCAGCACAGTTGAGGCGGGAAGGGAGGGGGAATCCTCAGTAAAGGAGGCAGGCACAACTAAAGGCAATTTGCTGTCATAAGCTCAGGCCCAGGTTTCCTTGCTGGTAAAACTTGTACCGGATAGCAGTAAGTAACGAATGTCCACTGCTGCCTCCGGGCAGGCGCGGGTGACATTCATTTTGTTGGGTGACACCCGTTTGCAGCCAGACCCACTGGAGATGTGGGCACGAGGGATGTGGGGAACAGGGTGCTGAACAACCTGCTCTGCTGCAGGAAGACATAAAGCAAAAGCTCCTTCTTTTCCTCCTTTCCCAACCAACCACATACGGAAGGAAACTATTGGATATCTTTCTTTTCACAGTGTGGCTTTCCCTGAGGCATCCACAACTTCTCTGGGCAACCTGTCCCAGTGCCTCCCCACCCTCTCCAGGAAGAATTCCTTCCTGACCTCCCATCCAAATCTCCCTCTTTCCATTTAAACCCGTTACCCCTTGTCCTGTCACTACAGGCCCTTGTAAAAATCCACACACACACCCCCCAGGCACTGGAAGGGGCTTTAAGGTCTCCCCAGAGCCTTCTCTTCTCCAGGCTGAACAAGCCCCACGCTCCCAGCCCCAGAGCCGAGGGGCGCCAGCCCTCTGATCATCTCCATGGCCTCCTCTGGACTCGCTCCAACAGGTCCATCTTGGTTTGTTCCTTAATATTTCTTTGGAATATCTGCTCAATGTTCATTTGTGGATCATCTGTGCAATTTTTTAACCATCTTGACTGACGCTTTGTACTTTTTTTTGCTAAACATGGTTGGATTTCATGGACGTCAGTAGGAGTTTGTAGTTCTGGGTAACCGTGAGCCTTGGAACAGCAGCGATGACATTGCTGGAAGAGCTGTGTGTGGCAGTACTTACGGCCCTGCTGCTTCAGCCTGTGGTTATCATGCTGGATACACAATTGGAGGCTTGTAATTTGGTTTCCTTTTAGAAGTCTGAGGTAGACTGCAGCCCAACAGGAGAGCGTCTCCCCATTTTTGCTGAAGAACACTGCTAAACTTCTCAGTATAAGCTTACTTAAAACCCCATTGCTTGATTTTATTAATATGTAATAATTTGGCTTCTTTTACCTACAGAAAATTACTTAACTGAATAAAATTCAAGAATATTGTCTAACGAAAGGGGAAAATAAAGAGTATAATTGTGTTAATTATCAGAATACCAGACATGTAATTAATATGCCACAGGAACAAAGAGCAAATGTACTAATAGCACATAATTGGACTTAAACTACACCCTTGGTAGAAGTCTCTGCAATGGAATTGTTGTGTTTGTGCTCCTTTTCAAATTAGCAATAAGGAATAAATTAACATCCATTTTCTTGCCCATACAAAGACAGAATCATATTGTGGGGCAGGGTAATGAATTCAGAGAATGCCTTTACATTCCCATATGGCTCTTAGGGAGGAGAATACTCATGCACATGGCTCTTTTCTTGCTTGCAGGAAGGCAGGCAGAGGGAAGAGGAAAACCTCATTGTATGACCAGATGTTCGCTGAACACCATGATCCTAAAGAACACAAAAAAATCTGTAAGCTGAGTAATTGAAACACTGCCACCAGTACCTGGTACAAGTGTTTGAGTTGGTTTATCCATCCATCCTTTTATAGATGGCATGTTTACTGTATTATCTTGTCAGATAAGGAGATAGTTGGGTAGGGGCTAGTCACTGACCCAAAGGGACATCAGGGATAGAACTGGGAAGAAAACCCATAATTCTTCACTCTTTCTTTTTTTTCTTCTCTCCGCTCCTCCCCACGGCATAAATCACTATTCAGTTTTCTATATAAATTAGGGAGTTAAAGCAGCAGTTAATAAGAGCATGGCCCGCTGTGCTGCTCTTCAGAACAGGTCAGTACAGCACATGAAGAAACAACGTAAAAGCACTGGAGTCCTTGGGGTTTTTTTGTGGACAGAAAGGCTCATCCAGAGCACCTGACTGTAATTCTTACGGAGTTGGAGGACAATTATTAAAATAACTTATTCCTAATGCTGTTTCACCTTCTGTACTCTCTCCCTCTATGTCTTTAGTGGTGTCTTACTAAGCTTTACAAATCATTTAATGCTTCAGAGGCCACAGCGGTTTCAGGGACTCAGAAGACCTCAGTACCCCTTCAGGTAAGGAAATAAATTTTTAAGAAACATGTCCAGTTTCATTCAGCCTCCACTGCTAATTCTATAACACAGCTTAAAATAGCCATTGTGGTATTAGATGCAAAGAGTTACGTTAATAAAGCCTAAATTTTACTGAGGTCCTTAAGTCAAGTATTGCTTTTTAGCTAAGCGTGTGAAAGCCAGTCTGTTCACAGTACTTCAAAGTATTACAGTGTTTTTTAATTCAAGGTATTTCAAGGTATTGCATTACTTCTTAATTTTACCTACTCTCTTTGTGCCCTGCTTTCCTAAATAGGCAAATGAAAAGCTTAGAAATTCTGCCTTATTCAATTGTAATGCACCTGTCATCCCGATACCTAGACACCTGCCTTTCTACTTCACATAAGTATTGTGAGAGTGCATTAATTAACGCTTGTAAAATGCTCGGAGATCCTAGGATGGGAAGTGCTAATGAGTTGTAAAATATTATAATGATGTTGCAGAATATTCAGTCTCTCTCTCTGCAAGGAAGGACTTGCGTCTTTCCTTCATTGCTTTCATGTATATTTTGCAATAGAAGGTATATCTAAACAGGAAAAAAAGGATTAAACAAGGTAGAAAGATTGCTAATGCTGCTGGCTTTCTTGTGAGGAAGATAGTTGTTTTTATGTACTTCTTTGCTTATTGAATTTTTGTCTCTGATGAACCCATTCTTCAGTGGCTTTTTGAGAATTCTCCAAACGTTCAGAAATGTCAGGGGAAAAGATTTTCTTCAGATTGCCAAGGCCTTCATTTGCATCTCCTAAATCAATTCACACACATGATCAAAGCAGTTCTGGAAATTTTCAAGTGTGGGGAAAACCAGTCCTCTAATCCTTTCTCCTGTAATATATACAGGCAGGTTCCAAAGCATTAACAAAAAAATAAAAATCTTCATCCACGCAGCCTAAAAACACATGAGTTTTATGCATCTTCATGTTCAGAGGATTGCAACCATATATCTTTGGGACAGCAAGGCTAGAAAAGATGTAACAGGTCACCTGTGTGTGTTTTCTCTTCAAGCTGGTACGTGCACTGCTCTAGCATTTTGTTGTGGAGTTCTCTTTTGAATGACCCAAACGATGCCACTTCTCCCCCCTTGCCTTGCAGGAGCACTCTGTGGCTTTATAGATCTCATCAGCCTCACTATGCTCATTCTTCTTGCTTGGCTTAGACTGATAAAGCCCTATCAGAACCAAAAAATTCTAGAATTCAAATTCCAAAATACTTTGGGATTCTCCTGTTGCTTTCTGTGGTGGGGATGGGAGGAGCTGCAGTGGACCTGTAATGCAGCTTCTCCAAAACTGGTCTGTTACTGCTTTCATCTAATATTTTGTGTGGCTGTGCATGCCACTCTCCCATGAGCTTATCACTGCATAGCCTCTGTGGCAATTGGTCCCCTTTCAGAAGCGGTTTCAGGGCAGCTGTGATAAACCAAATGCTCAGTGGAGGATATAAAGCGTGGTTCTGAGTTCTGCCCTCCCATTATAAAAGCAGTTGTAATCTGGAAACAACCTAATGTGCAGACGTTAATTGTACTGAGATGCAAATAAGCCCACGCTCAGTTCTAGCCTCTTTATTTAAAGACTGCACTATTTTCTCAATCCAGTCCTGGAGTATTTGAAGTTTTTTTTTTTTCCCCATACTTCCCATTTTGAACAAGGGTCCAGGTCTAATATCTACAAGTAACGGTGCATATAGAATCATAGAATCACAGAATGGTTTGGGTTGGAAGGGACCTTAAAGACCATCTAGTTCCAACCCCTCTGCCATGGGCAGGGACACCTTCCACTAGACCAGGTTGCTCCAAGCCTCATCCAGCCTGGCCTTGGACACTTCCAGGGATGGGGCATCTACAGCTTCTCTGGGCAACCTGTCCCAGTGCCTCCCCACCCTCTCCAGGAAGAATTTCTTCCTGATATCCAATCTAAACCTCCCTGATTTCAATTTGTACCCATTACCCCTTGTCCTATCACTATAATATTATGCATATTTATGATCCTGAGCTCTAACTATCCCGATCCAGATCTGCTGTTGACTTAACTGAGCATGTCTCACTTCTCTCTGTATTTATGGTATGCACTGGCTTCCTTTAAGTAGCAAGCGGAGGCGTTCATCTTTACCTATCACCTTACCTTTCCATTTCTGGCTGCTCAGCTCCATTCTGACAAGTGCAATAAATGTGTCCTCCTGGGTCCTTGCAGGCTGGGCATTAGTCACACTGTGCGTTTCAAGGACATCAGTCTGATAGGTTTTCAGCTGGAACGCAAAACATGTTCTGCCAGGAGCCGTTTGTTCCAGTTTTGCTGCTTACTAATAAAATAAAAATCAATGGGGTTTTTTTGGAGCTTGAGAAGCAGGTCAGGGAGTAGGAGGGAGATAGGTGGTAAAAAGGAAGGTGCTAAAAGTTAGTTTTTGGAGTTTCTCTGCATAATGGCAGGTGGCGTTTCAGATGGAGGAGGATCTTTTGTCAGCTTGTGAAACGCAGTCACCTCTGGCAAACGCGATAGCTGTTGTTCCATAGCAAATAGGACTGGTGCATAGCAGGTCTCTCACTGGGCCAGTTAAACCAAATTTAGCTTTGTGAAACAAAAGGTATTTGAGAGGATGTTGTATTTGCCATGCCTTCAGCCTACCGGCCAACGGAACATCAGCGGAGATGTGGATCACAATTTCATTTTGCAGCCTCCACCACAGGTGGAGCACCCATACTACCCATATCCTCCACCACTAAACTGCCAGCTCAAACCGCTTAGTCATCTAACTGAACACAACCTTCTAACAGATCTTAAAATACAGACGAAAGGATTATTGGCTTTACTGAATCAGTGCCTTAGTCACAACTGACTCGGAGGAGTTTTGCTCTCAGAGTGAAATGCAATCAATCCCTTCTCCTGCCTTGGAAATTTCCCAGTTTCATCACGACTGATTCAGCTGATTAATTAACCTGAGCTGGTCGAGTCACTCTGCAATGAATAAAGTTTACCTGGACATAGCTTTTCTTCTCTTAAAAATGTCTCTCCTTGCTAATTCTGCACAATCCGAATCCTTTAAACACGTCCTGATCTAACACTGAAGTCCCTTCTTGCCGTGGTGGATGGTAGTGTGCTTTCCCCCTCTGTCACGCGTGATAGAGCAAAATTTGCTCTGCAGCCCACTTGGGCTTTAAACTGTATTTTCTGCACACCTAATGAACCCAGGTCGTTCTCCAGTTTAAAAGCAATAATTTATTTTGCAGAAAATGTTCTAGACTGTGTGTATAAATCTGCATGCCAGCCGGCCGCTGACTGACAAGCCCTCTTCAGATACTTTTATATTGACATTCAAGCCTTGTATATAGTCATATTCCTAATCAAAATCCTCTATTTGGGACAATAAATTTGTTCTATATCATGTATTCATCAGTGGGCAATCTCTTGCTTTGCAGATCTTTGCTAATGGGGTAGTTCTTACTCGTGCAGTAAGTTAGTAAGACTAGTTGGCGTCCTACTGAGCTGGACAGTCCTACTCATCATGCAGAAAAAAAATACATACTGTGGCATACTGTCAGCTGAAGCTGCGTTGGCAGAATGTAAAGACTCAGCGCTCTGGCAACAGACGGGCTACAGGCTGCTTCTGACATGATCTGCCATCCAGCATATGTTAGACAGGCTGAGAAATCAGGGGGTTTTAGGCTGCGGCTTTAGGGTGATTTAAAAAGAGAAGGATGTCAGCTCTTGGAGGAGCAGGTGGCCCACAGCGCACAGTGAGTGAACTCAATGTGGGCTAAGGGAGCTGCTCGGTTAAGGGATAGCTCCACAGCACAGCGTATTATCTGGGGGGTGTTCGCTGTGTTGGACCACAGTGCCTTTCCCTTCAAATTCCTCCTCTGCTCTGCACACATCCGTGTTAGCCGGCAGGCTTAAGACATGGCGAGTCAAGGCGGTTGGATTTGAGGCTGGAAGACGCCGTTGGGTGGGCAGGACAGCTCGCCCTTGGATATCCAAACGCACTGCCTTGCTGCAGACCACATTCTGCCGCCTTGCCGGGGCCTTAGTGACTGACCAAGGGCAGTGAATAAGGTGGGTTCTCACCTTCGGTCAGCTGGTCCCTCCGTCGCCAGCCTGGGGTAAGCAGGTGGTCAGCGGGGAAGGTACCAGTATCAGGCCCGCCTCGGGAGGGAGAGGTTTTTGCAGAGCACATCACTCTTGGTATTTAAATTGCATAGTGTTTTAAAATAAAGAAATACCACATCTCTAGGATCTTGAACATTCGGGACTTTATTTTTGTTTCACAGTGGGAGTGAAATGGCTAATAGGTACACAGCATGAGTAGTCATAGCTAATTATAAAATAAGTTGGTTGCATTTTAGTTGTCAAAACTGATCACGGTAAAATGTCTTTGCTTCTGCTGAAGCATTTTCTAATTTAAATTTTTGACCAAAATGCAAATAACTTCTCTGTTACAGCACAGGTGCCACGCAACTTCGTTATTCCTATGAAATGTCTTGATTTAGATAGTACTTGTGAATTTTTCCAAACTAATAGACTTTTGCCGGGATAAAAGTCAGTAAAACTACACTGAAAAAGGTTTCTCACTATGCAGAGTGTTTGCGTGAACCGTGAGCCCTGCTGTTCCTCCATTTGGGCAGGGTTAGTGGTACATCATCACGGGACAGTCGTTCTCTGCGGCCTGTGTACCTGGGGACAAGCACCGAGGCCTGCAAGCGGTGACTCCGGGAGGGATGGCGGTGCTCTAAGGTGTGTTTATGTTTAAAGCAGGTGCATTTCAACTGGATTGCAGTTTTAGAGCTATGAAAACACAGCGAGGAAACAGAAAGCTGAAAGCCAACCGTATCCTGG